>NC_088604.1:111552633-111852633 GCF_036013475.1 Columba livia
TGATTAAGTTTCATGTATTTGGCTTAATTTTTTAAATCATTGTAGTAGTGGGCTTGAATAATGCTATCCTATTATTTTTTTTAAGTTATGTATACAAAGCTTTTTAAACTAGATTAAAACAGACTGTACTGCAAAACAAGGAATTAGATATCTATGTTCATTTAGCCCCTGGAAGAAGGTGTTATCTCCTTAAGTGCATACCAAAAGAATATGTTCAGTTGCAATTCCTGCCTCACAGTCACTGGTGCAAGTGAAATTACAAAACTAGTCCTTAGCATATACTTTAGGTCCATCGTGCCTCTCTTACAGAATATACACCTTTAAGGTATTGGCATTTTGTATATGGGAATGGTGAAATTGCATGAGTGTCCACCAGCATTTTTTGAGGGTGGTAATTGCAGGGATTAATCCTGGTGCTGTTTCCTAATAGACTTGCTGAATGCAAAGCTTCATATTTGAATTGGCTGCAAGAAGGCCATATTGTGTACATTATATAATAATACATTATACCCTAGGTACTCTTTATAAACAGAGGCAACAAGAAAAAAAAAATGTAAAAAACCAAGTAGCTGTGAATCATCACTTTTACAACAGGGATCCTCTTGTCGTACGGGAACAGGAACGGGCTAGGAGAGAAGATGACATTTTGCAGCAAATAAAGCACTCATCTTAACAGCTCCTAAATGAAAAGGACTTTTAGTTCTTTATATTAATTGTAATTTCACATTTGGGCACTGTGTCTCCCAGTTGTTTCAGCATTCGGAGCTTTGGTACACAGTTCACGATGGAGTGTTTCTTTTAAACTCCAGATGTTCCTGTAGCGAGAGCTGACATCAGCTTCATTTACTCGTATGTATTTGTAAAAGTACTTACGTGAAGATCACAAATATGCGCAGCGGAGCTATCTAGTTCTGCAAGTTTAATCCAAGTCCCAGAAAGTTTCATTGTGGCCCTATGCAAATGTATTTACATAGGAATGGGTCTTGGGTCCTTTAAAGAAGGCAACAAAGTTGGAAGACTGAGGCCAACAAAATAAATGAAAGTTTCTCTAAATCCATTGGATAATAGAGGCAGTGTTAAGGCTAACCACAGTGTTGAACTAAACAGAGGGATTACTCCTGGGTTTTGCATCAGTTGTTTTCTGCCGGGTGGCCTCACTTGTCAAAAAAAAAGAAAAAAAAAAAAAGTTTAACAGGCGAACATTCACATGGCACATTGAGAAAAGAAGTATGCTTAATTCCATCAAAGCTCAGAAATCAGTCATTAATTTATTCTAACCTCCAATTGTTGGTCATTTGTGAAACATCTGGCCTTTCAGTCATAGGAACCTAAACATAAGTACAATGTGAGTTCTTCTGAAGATGGGAGCTGGGTGTAGTGGGGGTGCTGTGCCAGCATGTGTATGTAAGCGTGGGTGCACATACGTGTGTGCATTGCATAGGTTGCAACTGCCACTTAATTCCAGAGACTTTGAAACATATTAAAATGAATCCTTCAGTTAATTTACTCTTGAAATTAGATTATTGTTCATTTACATCTTGGAAAAGTTCTGCCATTCAAAAGAGTCTCTTTCTTCATGGTGAGTTAACAGTTAGATATTCAGCAATCTTGCAGCTTGCTAGTCAGAAATAGTTTCTAATGAAGTTGAAATTTGAGATAGAAATTATATAAAAGCTTTCAGGAAAGACATACCCTATTTTCCATATGGCTAGGTAATTGTTATGATATTTGTTTTAAAGCTGGACTTAGACACTCCTGACTGCCCTCTAATTTGATATGGCTGGTCCCGGCGATTCTTCTGGAGGAAACTTTCGTGGTAGAATGCAGTGAAGGAGATAAATAATTTTGCAGTTACAAGCACATTGCAAACTATAGAAAATAATTTGGTTGCCTTCACTGTCAGACGGATAACAGTCTCCAGGTTATTTGCCTCTGCTGGAAGTTGGAACCTGAGTGAAAAGGAACTGCGTGATTAAAAGCAGATTTGAAATAAAGGTGCCACCTTGGAGCTGGCAAAATTCTGCCTTTTGTTAAGCTTAAAATAACACCTGCTATTTAATTCTCAGGGCTGGGGTGTTGGTTTTGGTTGGAAAGGGAATATAGTTCTTCATGTATAGCTTAAACATTGCAACATCTTCTATGATTAAATTTCTTGTATTTCACGTGGACATAGAATGAAATTAGATTTTAAATATGATGGAAAAATTCACGTCTGTCAGTCCACAGTCTATGGGATTACCTCAGAACTTTCTGTCTTCAGGCATTTACCTGCTTGTACTTAGTTTTTAAAGACCAATTCTCCCTCTTTGGCCTAACCATTTGCTTTTCTTGATCAGCAGAAGGTGGCTGCAGCTCTAAGGCCGTTTTGACCAACATAATGATGCTTTCCAAGCGCATGACAGAAAGAAAGAAAGAATTTTGAAGGTTTTTAATGAAATGGCTCTTTGTCTTAGTGTTTGTTTATCCTTTCCCCCTTGCTAAGTGAATAAATCTTTAATTCCCACTCCATTGTAAAATTTACTGTATCTGAATTTAGACCATTGTAACTCCTTTCAAGGTGGATTTTATCCTTTCGTACTAAAAGGATATCTGCAATTTTGGCAGCCTGACACATTTTAAAAAAAAAAAACAAATGACCGAATTAGGAGTGACTTAATGTATTTGGATTCTTAGCATTTACTTGTCCCTGCCATAGTGCAGCTGGAATTTAGTGACATGAATTTGAAGCATGTGGGAATCCGTGGGTGCTCACGTGTTGCACGGTGTGTGTATACGTGTACACATATGCACGACCCGCCAACACAGGACGTAAAAAGTCACGTTTCAACTTTGTTAAAGCCCTCATTTCTGAAGCACTGATGTCCAAAGTACTGGTAGGATAGTGAAGATGAGAGGGAAAAAAAAAAATCTCTTTAAACAGCTTGTGAAATGTAATGTTTGAAACGGTTCTTTGAGAATGTGCAGATTATGGCTTGCGTAGTGACTCTTTCCAGCTCTCTGGGAAATGAGCTGTTGACATTCTTTTGGGTCATCTTCCGAGATAGGAGGGCAACCACAAGGATTTAGCAGATAAACTCATCCAAAAAGACATTTATCCATTTCATTGCAACTTGGAAACGTTCATGTCGAATAGCAGCATTAATGTAGCCCTTTTAGCCCTTTAAAGTCAGCCTTACGTTTAAAAAAAGGAAAAAATATATATCAAATGACCAGGCTAGTAACTTCTTTAGGTCTGCTAAGAGGTAATTCATTATTTACATGATTCTAGACCATAAACCCATCTTTCCTTCAAGAGGCTCTGAAATAGAATTGGAGATCTTATATGGTGAAAGAGTCTCTTTTGAACTCTAATCAACTGGATCTGTCGCAAATTCATTTCTAGTTCATTGTAAACAGTGGAATTTAAATTAATTTCTTCTTATCTTGTCTTTTGAAGAAAACTAACAACATGTTTAAAAGGTTTTATTTTTAAATACAGCTCAGAGAGTGTTTTATTTAGAGTTTTTTGTTCTTGTTTTTTTTTTAAACTTTATTAACCAGGTGTCGGGTAGGATGGGTTTTGACAGCCAGACAACAATTACGCATTAGCATAGGTGATTATGAAATAAATGGGGGGGGGGAAAGAATAAAAAAACCAAACCGCCACCAACACTTTTTGACTTGAACTCAAATGATACTATATAGGCTGAATGTGCAGGCAAGGTTCCCACAATGCACTGTGAAAACCTAGGCTAACAACCACCCCGCTGCGTTGAAAACCCCCAAAAAAGACAAAAGCACAATGAAATAGAAAGCTTACCACCGGTAGCTTTCAAAACGACAAACTAGGCAAACTATACATCTCCACCACTCCAATTTTGTCAGAATGCTAATGAGCTTGCTCTGATCTTTACTCGGCTTCCCGTGTTTTCTACATCTTCAAGGACCACATGGCGCTAGCAAAATAAAGACAACTAAATGAGAATTTCGAATGCTTTTTGTGTTAGGACCTGGTGCCTTTCAGTTGACGCACTCGTTGAATATTCTCAACTTAAAAGCGTACAACAGGGGGCTGGGTATGAACTTTTTAGCAGGGGGAAATTTGTACAAAAGTAAATGAGTGTGATGAGGAAAATATGAGAAAAATTTCTGATTAATTTCCACTCTATAATATCAATGACACCTTCAGCCCCTCTCATACTCCTCTAACAAGAGATGCTGATAAAAGATGAATGATTCTGTGTTGTTCACAGTGAATGTTTAGTGGTTTTTTAATAGCGGCATTCTACATAAAAGGCACCAGGAAGTACTCTGCATTAGCAGTTGAGATCACTAGTTAATAGGATGATGTCTTTTAGCTTTTGTCACAAGATTATTAGAAAGGATGGGTTTCTGTTCTCATCCCAGCATACTTTGGAGTGCTTGTTGAGTACAAGTGCTAAAATACAGGTTTCTCAGTATTGTTTCGCATGCAAAGTAAAAGGCTTTTTAATGCAATACCTTTTACTTTTTTTTTTTCTTTTACCAGGTGATTTTTGTCATTGATCTCTTATCTGCCCCCTTTAGCTGTATTAATCACTTGGAGTGGTCTCCTTCTCAATGGGGTCTTGATGATGTATATGTGTATAGATTCACTATCAAAAATAAATCCCTTATATGCTCTGCACCTTCACAAACCTGATTATCAAGCTGTGTTTACCAGTCTGTATTATACTGTCTTGAATGGTTCTTACTGGAGTCATCCAGTCTGCGATACAAATTTGCACTGGAGGAGGGAGGGGTAAGCTAGGAGGAGGCATCCTACTCCCTAAGCCAAGTTTTGTCTTTTAAAAACAATTGAATTCACAATTCGCTTTGGAATTCTCAGAAGTAGATGCAGATTTGTATTCACAAGTGTCAGATCTTGGGGAGGAAAACGATGGATGTTCTGTTTTGCCTGAGAGGTGAACTCAATTTAAAAATTGGGTTTGTTGCCATCTTCAAGCCTGCAAGCAGACAGTATGAAAAATACTGGTGCATATACGTGAGAAGAAAGAAATCATCATGGTCTTTTCACATTTTCATATCTTATTTAAATCAGAAAGAATGAATTAATAGCACCGTGATTTTTATAGCAGTATGCCACCCTTGCTTTCCTCCACTGTTGTTTCGCTTAGCTCGACATGATTAGTCTCAGGTGAACTGAAAACTTACCAAACCACAAGATGGTAGAGTTGTCCAGCCATATTGTGAAAGACAAAGATGCACATGCTGGAGCACAGCAAGAGAAAGGACAATATAACAATGGCAATTCTGGCAAGATAGAAAATTTAAAAGTATTGCTGAAAACAACATCGTAAAGATAGTAAACGTTTACCTTTTTACATTTAGAAAAAAGCAAGTGAAAGTGTTTTTAAAAATTCTGAATAATTGAATTATACATATGGGATGCTGGTTTGGATTTTTGCTGGTGCTAGTTTGTGAGCCTTCCCTGTTGGAAATACCTAACAATTAGGAGGCTAGAAGAATATTACCGATAGCAGTTTGTGTTGGATAGAAGAAAAGGTTTTTGACGTGAGCACAGGCGTTAGTGACTTTTATGGTAACATGATAACAGCTCACAAAACTATGCATTGGTAGTGTCCACTTTTTTTTGAAGCAAAGCAATATTATAAAGCACTTGATGAGATGCTTCTCTCTCCAGTGTTCAGGAGTGTTAACCTGCTGCCAGGGTTATGGTAATGAGAGTTTTGGCAGCTACCAAAACCCTGGGTGAAAGAAGTGCAATGACATTATAATCAAATTCTCATTTACAATACGGTAACTGTGCTGCTTTGTTGCACCCAAGTGTGACTTGACTGACCAGAATCCTACTGAAGCCCACAGAGCTCTGTAGAAATGCCTGCTAGTACTGAAGCCATGCAGTGCAAAGCCATTCCTTAAAATTTGTTAATGCAAATAAACTGGCATGCTAGCAAGCTGTTTTCCTGACATGAGTCTTCAGGGTCCAGATATTTCATACACAAATTTCTGCACAAGTACTGGTTTTGTAGTTGCCAGAATCACGCATTTTATGAGTGATTGATGCTTGTCAACCTTTTTCCAGTTTCTCTTCCGTCATGTTACCTCCATATTCTCTTACTGGCTAACCCTTTCCTCTCCAATCTCCATCTCCTCCCAATAGCAGTTCCTGTGAAGCAACCTGGACTTCCTTTTGGTAAAGGATGACCATCTGGCCATACTTTTCCAAATACACTGCATTTTTCAAATTCACCACATCTCTTCAGTCTTAGATCTGTGCATTGGTAGGCAGGAGTTCCCAGGAAGAGACCTTTCCAAGACCAGATGTAAGCAGTGTTCAGCCTTCCCAGGCCAAGTTCATTAAATCCTTAAAGCAGCTCAGCAGGAACAATGACCAAATTTTCTTTTTTCTCGAAGTAACGCAGAATTGTCATTGGCTGGAAGGACTGAATGATGTCAGCCTCCTCTCCATGTACTTCCCTGACTTGTAGCCTCATCATTGCCTTAAAAGAACCTGTCAACACAGTGCTTGAAGCCAGCTTGAAGAAGAGAGCCCAAGTGCAGCACTGCCTGCCTAGCAGGAGGCTACTCTGGGAGAGCCCTAGGCACTATGAATAGACTTGTGAGACTTCCAAAAGTCTTGCAAGACCAAACAGACACTTGCTTCTTTTAACTGATTTCCATCTTTCTTTGTGGTATTGCACTATAAATGCTCTTTCATGTGGTAGGCATAGTCTTTGGCTTTATGCCTGGAAGTTGGCTTTCTCTACAATCAGTGACTGCCTAGAAAGACAAGGCAAGGAGAAAGGCACGTTGGTCACCCTGGGGCTCCCAGCCCATGATGCCATTGCAGTCTGCAGAAAGCCCTGTTATTTTTTCTTAGTTTTTTCTCCAGATTTACCACCAAAACCACCTTCTCTGTCCAAACTGGAAACTGTTGGGCCCCAGGACACCTCAGCCTAGCTGAACTTCCCCAGTTAGCCCTGGGAAGCTTTGGATCCCAGAAGTACAAACTTGCCAACTCCCAGTAAGAGTAGGTGTCTTCATTAACACCGATTCAAGGTCACATTCGTTGGCAACCATCTTCTCACTTCAGGCAGTTACTTTCATTAAATTCAGCCCTGTCCATTAGAGAAGTAATTTTATACTGTCCACCCCCGCTTCCCAGCTGCAGGACCCTAAGTTCTTAATAAAGCAGGGCAACATTTGGTAAAAATGTTGAGCACAGTCTGATGACTTTAAAGTTAACTGACCACTCGCTTCAGAATTTTACCCAGCTATTGCTTGCCAAGTCAGCAGGCAACTGATCTAAGGAGTAGTTATGACCCACAGAGAAATCACTATCTTTCATTTTCAAGAAGAGACTGAACAGCACCCTCAGACAGATGGCGTGAACTGTGGGGCTTTCAAATGCGGGGACAGGAATTGGACTTGATGATCCTTGTGGGTCCCTTCCATTCTGTGATTCATAACAAAGCATCTGACTTTACTTGTCAACCTCCAAGTGAAATAATTCATCTGCCAGACCATCATCCTCTTCTTGGTGGATTTCCAAGCATCAACTACTGTTTTTTCCATAGCTTCAAATGTTTGAGTGTATCCATTTCCTGTGATGCACGCAAAAGTTTGGTGTATACTTTTCCCAAGGCCATGCTTCTTCTGAAGTTGAGCTATGTGAGAAAATTTGTGTACAAAGAATACCAAAGGGTGATAAAGGACACGTGTTGGTTGTGCTCAGTGCTAGGATCCCTGCAGGCACCATCCTTGAGGCAGGAAGCATCACTTTCTTACAAGAATCTCTCCAGATGTTTCAGTTGAATCTCATCTCTTGTTGTCTGAATTTTGGGGCACAAACTATGTGTTTTCTTGGTCTGCATTGATGGTCTCACATTTAAAATGTATTGACTCTTTATCAAGTCCAGGCATTCTGTTTCTGTTGATTTTCTGTCATTTTCTAGTGGCTGCTGTATTGACTCATCATGTAGAGAAAATCAGCAATCTTTCAGCAGTTCATCTTCCATGGAAGTTTCAGTCCTGTGATAATTTTAGGTTGCCAAGACTGCAGGCCACAAATGTTTGTCTTCCTGTGAGTCAGTCCCACGGCAGGTAGAATAAATCCTTGCACGCACTGAGATGTGGTCAGAACCCTGACCTTCTGTTTACACAGCTCTCAGATTTGTAAATAGCCTCTCTGATTTATTATGTTTGAAAAAACAAAGAAATTACAAGTTTCCTTTTTGATATTAGGCTAATTTGATGTGTGCTTGTGATAAAGGCATTCCCTTGGCAGTGGCTCCATTTCGTTAGGGTTACAGTACTTTTGGGGGCTGAAATAGAGTCAGACAATGCACTGCAATGTAACTCTGCCTGGCAGATTCTTGGCAGTCATTACCTACCTTTATGAGACTCCATTGTGTGGACATCAATGTCTCCTTCTCAACAGCGACAGCAAGTTAGTCGCCCTGAATTTGCCTTTCTAATGTTCCTGAGGCATTTTCCCATCCAGTTCAGACTCAGAAAATTGTGCTAGGGGTTCATCTGCTAGCTAGCTTTTCTGCAGTGTCATCTAAACAACGGTCCCATCCTCTTTAATCTCTGATGGCTATTCTAGTTCATTTTCAGTGATTTTTTATAACGAGAAGGTTCTTGTTCCGTGAAAGGAATAAGTGTTTTGGAAGAAAGCTGGACATGGCAATCTGAAATGGGAGACTTGAAGTTCAAGGTGGAGCAGCCAATCCATTTATGCTGTAGGGTGCCTAGTACAGGCTCCATTTTGACAGTCAGATCTTTGAAGAATTATTTTACCCAAAATTCTGAGCTTTTCCACTGAACATGGTCCTCTGAAAGGAGGGTGACTTTTCAGAAAATAGGTCTCTTTAGGGATGCCTCCATTTCGCTCAGTGAAAAACTGTAGATCATTTGCCATTTAAAAATGGTCACCGTAGCTTTCAGTTGTGTTGGGACGCATTTTGCGCTAGGTCTCATGTAACTCTCCTTTACAGATAATATCTGTTGTGAATATAGGCTTTTCTGTTTAAGTATTTGTTCAGTTCTGTAACTTGCACTAAAAACAAGAGTTCTTCTGTGCATAAGCTGTTCACAGTGAGCAAGATGAGAAGACTATTAAAATCAGTGGAAGTCCAACGTTGTCTTTGAAGGGTTCGGGACCTTCCATCAGCCTTTCTTAGTGATGTGAGGTGGGTCAGCTAAAACGCCCGGCATTGTTTCTTCTCCCTTCCTGTGTTTCCTTTCAGTAAAGCTGTAATTGCCACAGTAGATCAGCCCCATGGTCTAGTCCAGTACACTGTCCCGTGGATGGACAGGTATAGGTTGGACCCAGGCAGGGGTGAGAAACCCCACCGGGGCTGGTTACAGGCTAACTTGGCCCCAGGGAACATTTTATTTAACCTCTAAAAATTAAAGGTCATCTTATGTCCTAAAGCAGGAAGATCCAATTCCTACCTCCTGTACTGGTTGGTTTGTTTGTTTGAATATTTATTGCTACAGCTTTGCCTTTCCATATTCAACTTTCAACCTGGTTTTAATTCTTGCTGAGCTCTTAGTTTCAACATTGCCTTGTGGCGATGAGTTCTACTGGTAAATGATGAGGCTTTGAGGAAAGATCATTCTTTTTATCAGTTTTAAACACACCACCTTCAATTTCAAGTTCTTATGAGACAAGATGAGACACATCCTAGAACTATTCTTTATTTGCTATTCATGTTCTCCTTCAGGTAAACAAGCCAATCTGTCCGCTCACTCCTAATACAGAGACTCGTAAAAACTCGTCCCCATAATTGGGTGAATGCAACCTTTTTTTTTCAGCGGCCAAATAAAGGCAGCAGGGTATGTGTTCAAAAGTCCTTCCTGTTAAATTTGTGGAAATCACTGGCGTTTGGATGGCTCTCAGTGGTCATCTAGTTTCTGTCAACTAACAAATAGCCCAGAAAGGGGAGCAGAGCAAAGTCGGCCAGTTTTTGTCGTTATTCGCCCCGCTCTAGTTCACATGCACTGGCATTCTGCTGGCCTCTTCACCCAAGTGTGTTGAGTGAAGAAAGCTTCTTCTATTCTATTTTAAAACTGTGTGTAAACATCAGCAAATGGGTGAAGAATGAGCTCTGTTTTAAGTAGGTTGTTTTTCATGTAGTTCTGTTGAGGTAAATGGGGGGACATGGGGAGGTTTATGTGTTTAACCATGGCACACACACTGTACACAGTGCAAATAAAATTTAAAAACAATTACTGCTTAAGACAGCATACAAAGTGATTTCTGTAAACGTGTTATTTCTTGCCAGATTGAATGGGCTGGTTTGGGATGCTGATAGAAACCCTTTATTATTTGTCTTCTGTAGGTTGTAATTGATTTTTGCACAACAGCCAAATACATTTACATTTAAGGATTTAAAAATATATATATTAATGTATTGGCTTATCTTGACAGATTTACAATGATATAACGCGTAGAGGAGTTACTGTGTTCATCCGTTTACACTGTAAACTGATCTTGTCCCTGCATGTTGCTGCTTTTTCTTCCTTTTAAGTGGTATCCGTAGCACTTTATTCTCAGTTTTTGTAGCAGTGTACGATTTTACTATGTTAATCCATATTGGGTTTATCTAATGACTGGCTGCCCAAACAGCTTAAAAATAATGGGTCTAAGCATGAGGGGTGGGTTTGGAGGTATTATTAGCAAGAAAGGAAAAGAAAATAAAAATTGTTTTTTCAAATAGATTCAGAAGAGACATTTGTCAAGACACTTCTTATTTAAATATTTAACAAATAATTAGCTTACAGTGTCAACAAAAATCCATTTGTGAATCCTGCAGAATGTGAAGGGAAAAAGTGGTTTTAAAGGACTGCCTGGAAGCTGTACAACATTAAAATAAGCTAGTTGCTTTTATTGTTCTCAAAAATGCTCGCATATAAATGTGCTTTTAATTCTTGAGCATTGTAGATGAGAATTGGCTCAAGTTGGTTTTGAATAATAGTCAGGAGAATTATATTTAAATATGTGTGATAAACCACAGGAGAAAATAAAGGGGTTAGGTGGTTTTTTTTGCTGTCATCAAAATTCTGTGTATCATTAAAATTTGCCCCAGTAAGGGACAAAATCACCAAACTTTTTGCTCCAGCCTTGATTGAATCCTGCACAGGACCTATTACAGCGCAGAATCACAACTCAGAAGTCAGTAGGAGTTTCTCATAGCTGAGGGCAGAATTTAGTGTCTTATCCTATTCCCGGCTTGGATTTGGGCTCGTTCCTAATCATTGAGGAGGGTCCTGGTAGATGTCAAGTGAAGAGAAGAATAGAGCACACATCCTTCACCACTCAAGCCAGACAATGAAATTAGAAAATGGCACAAAGAGTTGCTGAGAGAGAATTCCCCTGGATTCCTAGATGAAAAATAAACTAAGAATTTATTGATTAATTTTTTTTTAATTAAAAACAAATAAAAAGCAGAAAGGAAGAGGGGGAGAAAATATATGTTAGAGAAACCTCGCCAGAACCATTCTCAGAAGCTATCTGGTAATAAAGTCTGACATTAAAAGGTGTATTGTCTTTTTACATAAAGGCGTGTGTACTTGCTGTTTTGTCTTAGTTTCTGGTTCTGCATTTTTCAAATCTCTTACCGAGCATTTCTCATGCATATGATGTTTGCAGCACTATGCGCTCTTATTTGAAGACTGTTTTCAGAAGTCATTATTGAACTATAGGATAAAAAGGTATAAGCATAATTACGTGTTAAAGAGAATAAATATGTTCTGCTAGATAGTTAACCAGGTGAGGTTAAACAAGATAAGATGAATTCTGGTCTTTTTAGAAAACTGACAGTCTTCATTTTAAGCTACAATGTAAAGTGCTTTATCCTGAGATTAGGTATTGTGGCAGAGCTAAAACTGCCTTTTTCCCCTAACCGTGCCAGAATACAACCTCCTTTTCTTTTTTGCGCTAACAAGACTGCTTTACCACCACAGCCCACTCTAAGTAATTAAATCAATCCTTTGTACTTACCGTATTCTCCTCTAGTGACGGTACTAGATCTGATTATATGCTTCATGCATATTCAAAGTACGGCACTGACAGCTCTTTAATGAGCTCTTACTTAATCAGTACGAACAATGTTCATCTTGTTCTTTTTTTCCTCATACATTAGAGCTAGGAACAGTTGGGGAAAAAATGAAACATCCAGCATTCATTTGAAAAATATATTGTACTTTGAAAAGTGTCTAAGCTGGGGAAGTTGCATTCTGCCCTTTAAAAGTCTGATGGACAAATTGGATTACTAGTATTGGATTAAATAACAAATGGTTAGAGGAGAAATGAGAAAAGCTCACTGTGATCACAGGCTTTAATATTTTTTGTTACTTATAAAGCTGAAGGGGTCTTTAACCAGTTATTAAAGTCAGGATTAATTTGTAATGGTCCAACTTACTAGCTTTAAAAGGGTTTTGTTGTTGTTGTTGTTTTTTATTGGAAACAATAGTGTAATGCATGTATTAGGGAAAAAAAATTAAGAACTGTGGGCTATTTATAGTTTTTCATCGTCTTGTACTCACTCAGATAAAGGTTTTGCGTGCGTGGGATTGATTTGTTCTCAAACATGTTTTTCGCTTCATTTAAATAATCAACAGTATTTTTTTTCCCAAGAACAACACGGATATTTTTCCAATTTTAATTTTCAAGCAATTGTAGCAAGTCAATTAAATACTTGTTTTACACTTGGAAAGTGGAAACAAAAACAACGCCACCAGCAGCAGGGTTTTACAGAGTGAAACTGTGAAATTGTGTTTAAGAAAGGCTTTTTCTGACTTTCTTTATTTAGAAATTGTAAGCGTGAATTCAGCTTGCAATATCACTGCAGTAATAACACTCAGTTTTTCTTTGTTGGAAGTGTTTCACATGCTTCTGTCCACCAAGGGAAAAAAAAAATGAAGTAATGCTCTAATGGCAGTGTATTTGCTGGAAAGATTTAAATAAATTTCTTATATTTGGGAGTTCATCTTTATTTTGCTTGCCTGGGAAGAATCTGTTTCAGCTGCATGCACAAGAATTTAAAAGCTGACGGTCAACAAATAAAATATCAGCATTGACTGCTATTAATATTGCACACATGTGTCATTTCACTGATCAAAAAGGCCTTCGCCAGGGTACAATTGGCCTTTTTCCAAATTGCAAGCTTTTTCTCAGCTTTTTCTTTTTTACTCTTTCTTCTTTTGTTGCTGCCCGGGGATTTGTGCCTATCACAGCCGATATCACATGACTGGTGTCAGGGCATCACATGGGTCCAAAGTGAATACAAAAACAGATTAAAAATTCTGTAAAAACAATCAAGACTTTGTTAACTCACTTTTAAACCAGCCTATTCTATGGATATTGCATGTGCTTCAGTGTCAGCGTGGAAATAGCAGAATAGGCACCTGTTCAGATCTGACTCGACAGCTCTAAGCTTTACCTACATCTTTTCTCGTTATGTGTTGCAACTAACTTTATTTAGGGGAAAGCATTAACAGAAAAAGTTTATATCTTAAGTTTGTCTTCTTACTCTGAGATTGCATAGCATGAAATTCAGGTTCAGATCCACTGTTGAGTCAAACTCCTCTGAAACATTCCTGTCTCTCATTTCTTTTTCAAGGCTTACAAAATGAAATGCAGTAAGAGCTTATATTTAGAATGGCATCTTTTACCCAGAGGTCCCAGACCTCTCCAGAACCAACAAATTTAGTGTCATAAATTGATTAAAATGTTGCTATAGCCACGTATGTCTGGTTGTGAGAAACTTTTTTAATGAGCAGTGCGGTATGCTCATACGTCACAGATGGAACTGATCATTTTGCAAGGGAGAAAAAGCCATCTATCCCCTTTTTCTTGCCCTCTCCCTCAAATAAATTCCAGCTACTTGGTGCATTTCAATGAAAGCTTGCTAATATCGATTGTCATCTGCTTCTAAAAGCAGAAGCCGTTAGATGAACCAGTACAGCAACACCTTTGATCTGTAACTTAACAGCAAAGTGTACCTATAAGTTTTAATCCTCTTTGGGGGAGTGCTGAACTGCTAAATATTATTGTAAATGCCATGGTGTAATATTTTCTGCACAAATCCAGAAGCAGAGGTTCATGCATTTGTCAAGCATTTCTACTTGACAAATTTCTTCCTTTATTGCTCCATCACCCAGGAGCTGGACCCTGCTGCTTCTGCTTGGAAAAAGGCTGCACAGCCATCCCCACTTTAGGATGCTCTGTCCTCCCCATCTCGCCACTAGCAAATTGTATGCCCTAAAAGCACCCTTCCAAGGAACAGTTTCATCAGCCTGGAGCTTCCCAGATTGCTACGTAGATTGGAGGGCATGTCTCATGACAGAGAGAAGAGCATACCAAATGGTGGAACTTTTTCTCACTGTGTGGGTCCACCAGCTCCACCACAAGCTGACCTGCTTCCCTCTTCATCTCCTTCACCCCTTTCCTTGCGTAGATGCACCAAGCCCACAGGCCACAGCAGAGGGAATCAAACTGTTTGGAGAAGGCCAGTGACATTCCCTTGCATGCAGCAGGGTCACAGCCGGGTGGGGAGGTGGCTCTTGGTGCAGATCTGGGCTTGCACGCTGCTGTGGCAGTGGGGTATGAACGTGCGTGTGGCTGGCACATACATGCAAGCATTTCAAACACTCCCATCCAGAAAATGAAAGTGTTCTTTTAGAGCAAACCATTATTTTTTCTGGTGTCTTTCCAGCTTCTGGTGCTTCAAATTGCTTCTCTGCAACTAGGGATCCTATGGCTGAAGTTAAGATAGCTTCCCTGAGTGTACAGCACCTTGCATCAGAGATTTCAAAACTCTTTACAACAAACACCAAAGAACTAACTTTTTGCATCCTTGCAGACTAGTATGAGTGATTATCCCCATACTACTACACACAAGGTGCTTAAATGCAGAGATCTGCCTACAGTCTCCTGGTGAAGCAGTGTCAAAGCTGAGAGAAGTACTCAGAAGTCCCAGCTCATGGTCCTTTGCCACTATTCCAGATTTCTTCCCAGATTAACTATAACCATAAGAAATGTGTGAGGTTTGTAATTCGATGAGGACCGTATAATTTTTGCTCCTCAGCTCAACCTGAGACACGAGAATGGCGGGTCACTCAGAGATGCAGTCTCCACAAAGGACCTTGATGAGGTTGCTCCTAGTCCCCCAGCTCAGAGAGAGTGAAATCCTGCTACCGGAAAGGACAGTCAGGAGCCTTCTGGATGCTTGTCTCCCTTTCCCCCAAGTGGCTGATGGTGTGGGGGTGATAACATGGAGACCTATAGAGTCTGGCAGAGCATAGTACAGCTTGCAAGGTGGCCTATGGAGGGTCCTGATCCTGCCTGGGAGGCAACAATGGACACAGCCTGGGGAAAGGAATGCTAGTCCATGCATACACATATGGGGACCCTCGGATACCTGCACCCCAAAAGGATTCGTATTTACACAGATGCTCCCTTTGACTGTGGGTGACAAGGAGCAGCTCTTTCCAGCTCATGGTCTGGAAGAGCGGCCGTAAGCACAGAGAAGCTCAGCAGGTGCCTTGGCCGAGGGTTCAGCGTTGTCATCTCTCTGCAGCTCCTTTGATCCCTACCACATCATCCTGATTGCGCTGGGTTTGGATGGGTGGGGTGGATCTTGCCCACAAGGATTGTTTTTGTGTTTGGACTAGACATCTTTTAGCAACAAGGTTTATTTCATTTGGAACATAGCAACAATATAGTTCTCGTGGAAGAATTTAAAAGACACAGTACTTTCTGAAAGGTGTTTATTTAGGTTGCGGTATCAGCATGGTAAAGAACATGAAAACGTATGCTGAATAACGTCTGCTTTTCAAGTTTTATTTACGGAGCAAATAGGGTTGGGCTGTAGGACTTGTAGTCATATGAAATTTTTTCTGTTTGAGTGTATGCCTTGTAGTGCTCAATGATATTGCAGACCGATACTCCAAAACATGAATTGAAATATGTAGCTCAGTTTGTGAAATGCCATATAAATAGTGAAATTATCTCAATTGCAGGAAGAAACACAGAAGAAGAAGAAGCTATGATGCAGGAATGGTTCATGCTGGTTAATAAGAAGAATGCCTTAATAAGACGAATGAACCAACTTTCTCTCCTGTAAGTATGGATGGATACGTGTACTTACAAAAGGATGATTTGCTGGGATATTTACCTAGCAGACAGATGCAAAACTTTTTTGTTTTCTTCCCATTAGACTTCAAAAATGTTCTCTTGAAAGGCAGTAGCATGGATGATTTGTGGAACACATCGAGTAACTTGTTTTTCTCATATTTCAGACTTGAAAATTAGAAGTGTGCAATGACACAAGATTAGCCAGAGCTGTGGAAAAAAAAAAAAAAAAAGAAAAAAAGAAAAATCAAATAAATATTAAGCAGAGTTACATTTTCCAAGGCCCAACAGTAGAATAAAATTACATTTTAGAAATGCGCAAACAGATTTGAATTGTGCCAAGTGAGGACTATTCAGAGAGAGCAAAATTTGAGTGACTACCTGCTTCCTAGGAATCCTCAATCCCATCGCTAGTTCAGCAGCAGCGGACTGCTGAAAGGATGTTAGTGAATCAGTCACGGGGCAATGACACCACTGATACTACAACGTAAGGACAAATAAACTTTTTCCACTAGCACTAGCAAGGAAGAGAGAAGACGCTGCTCGTTTTCTGAGGCGTTCTGCCCTCAGCGCTTCTTTCCGGCTTCTTTCAGTCTGAATATATTTCTTTCAGTAATGCCACCTAGTGTAGAAGTCTGCATACTTCCCTGTGCTTACGAATTTCTGGCCGTGTCTGAACTTGACAGAGGATTCTACCTTCAAAATATTAAGCTTTCTAATCCTGTGTCTAATTTTCTTTATTCATTAGGGCAGAATGTATATAGAACAATACTTCCAGTATCATATTATCTTGGTGAATAGGCTGATGCTGGAATTTGTTCATTAGATCCAGAGGAATATTTTATACTTAGGACATTCCACAACAGCCGCTCCAAAGATGAATGTGAAATAATTATGTCCTGTAGCACAATAGAGTTAAACTAACAGAATTAAAGCCAACATTCTAGAAAATGAAAAGTCCCTGGTACTGAATATACCACCTGAGTGAGGTTTTAAGTTTGTGTATCATTTGTTTGGAGTAGCTTAAAGTTAAAGAGAAAAGTCCTAAAATCAATGTAAGTTAAAGCTTCTTTTAAGTGTTTAATGATTTAGTAATTAACATATTGATGAACTTTTGCAACTTGCCTAGGGAAAAAGAACATGACCTAGAAAGGCGCTACGAACTGTTGAACCGGGAGCTAAGAGCAATGCTTGCTATTGAAGGTAAGAGAAATGCTGGGTACCGAGGGAAGGAAAACGCTTCCTGCCTTAAAGTACCAAACATGGAGGCTTTTCTGAAGTTAAGAATTAATCGTGATGTTCACATAATTTCAAGTGCTAGCACACAGCAAATACACTAGGTCTGCGAGCCCATTCTTAAGTTTTATTCAAAAAAAAAAAAAGAAGTCCAAGATATGGGACAAAGAAATGTGGTCTCCTTCGAATAAACATTGAAAAAAGTGATAGGGAGGTGAAGAATATTTATCTGGAGTTTATTATTTTTTGTTGCAGTAATTCTCTCTGGGCTTTTCTGTGGCATCGCGCTGCTTTGGGTGCTGCAGAAAATGGAAAGGGTGACCCACCGACGGGAGCCTTCTTCCATTTAGCGTTTCAGATCTAGTTTACAACAGTATCTCACTGCGGGGGCGGGGGGGGGGGGGGGAAAGTCTCAGCAGTTTTGATGGTAAAATACTACATTTGCCAAGTAAATATTTCATCACAAGCAGCACTGGGATTAGTGAGATCCTTTGCACAGATTTTCTCCCTCCTCTGCAAGTCTCCCAAGTTTAGTCACCTTACCTGAATGAAAACTCATGGGAAGATTGACACACGGGATAAATGAAACAATTGCATCCTTTCCGTAGGGCTTTCAAGTGAATTGTACAATAATCCTGGGGATGATTCATAATAAAAAATAAACATCCAGATAGCTTAAACCATTGCTTGCATTATTTTCTTATTTAAATATCTTAAGTGTTTTCTAATGCTGCACTGCTTATACCTCTCAGTCACAAATGCTGTCTTATAGTTCAAAGATGTTTGCTTAAAAGTTAATCCTTTGGGCTCTGTAAAATGGACCTTTTGTCTAATCAATGCAAATTGATTTTGCTATTCTGTATTGACCTCTCAACCCTTTGACTGTCCATGGTAATTTCTTTCTTCACCTGATAAGGTACCTGATCCATAATAAATCAATTCTAATTAGTTTGGAGACTTCACTGGTAGCATAAGTTTGTAGGAAAAAAAGCAGCAGGTTTCAGGTAGCTTTTTCATATCTCTCCATCTGTGGTTATATTTTTTGCATAAGACTGTGTTCACTATATTCTTGGATAAACTTGAATCATGAATATATCCATTGCTTTCTGCAGAGGCAAGCCAAATTAATTGGGAATCAAATATTTAAAACATAAATACTCTAAAACCAGAGAGGAGCTAAGAGAAGTTGGATTGAAATCTGGAATTTCAATGTTTAATTGCCTCTTTTCTGTTTTACTGTTTTGGAAAGTCCTAGCAGCAGCCTTTGAATGTCTAGCAGCCTGTGCCGTTCACGTGTTGACTTGAGCAAAAATCTGTCCTTTTTAAATTTCCTTTTTCTAAGTTCGAGAGAGATGCCAAAACCCTCTTTTTTTTTTTTTTTCTTTTTTGGGGAGCGGGTGTTTTTATTCTGCTGGTGATACAGTAAACAGGGCTTTAGAGAGAAAACTTAAGTGCTGGAGAATTTCGGTTTTGTTTTTTATTTATACAACGTAGTCTGCATTCAGCATTTTAACTCTCAGTTAAATTATTAGTCTGTGAGAAGTTTTAGCAGCTATCTGCTTTTACTTAAAAAACATATTAAAGGAGAAACTCTCCCAAGGAAATGCCTGTGAAATGTCAAAATGCACGTCTGTAACACCTCGCTCTCGATGTGTGCATGAGTGCTGTGTTACTTTCTGTGTCCGACATACACTGGGGTGCAAAGATGCACTTTTAGGATGCACCAGTAAAACCACACCATTTATATGTAATGCGATTTCCCTGAAGCAGGGCTGCCCGAACAGCTCAGCACTGTCTGTTCCGAGGCCATTTAGCCGATTGCTAATGAGCACTTGGGCTCCGTGAAAGAGTTGAAAAGACAGATCTCACACCAGCACCAATTCCAAACCTGAAATATATAGGCAGTAAAAAAAAAAAAAAAAATATATATATATATATATATATATATGCATATGTATATAATATAACAGGACAGGACTGGTTTGTTTGTCTAAAAGAAAGGCAGAACACAGCAACCCAAACTGGAACTTAAAAAAAAAAAAAGTCTTTGAAAGGTGATAATTACTGTTTTGGTAAATTGCTCTAACTCTTCCACGCGTGACTGTGCTGTTTAAAAATCTATCAACCAATTTACTTAGCTAGTTGATGACAAGGAAGTGGCGGGGGGGGGTGGGAAGAGAGAGAGAGAGCCTTGCAAAAGGTAACAGCCTGCTGATTGCAGATAGAGGCGGTGTATTGGCGGCCGGCCCGCTTGCCTGCGCAGGCAGCGTGTGGGCAGCGCTGCCGTCTGGAGGTGCTGACCGTTCCGATGCTCAGTGATGTGGAGATGGTGTCCTCTTAGCCAGCCACTAAAATGGAGGCATACGCAGCTGAATAGCCTTTTGGAGTGTTCCGGCACTTCACGCGGAACACATGAATGACTGAGGATGGTCATTCTTCCTCCCCCCGTTTAGCCGTAGAGATAAGGAAGAGGTAACGCGCTGCCTTCTGCTAGCTAGAAAGTGTTCCTCTCTTCCCGCTGCCGAGACTGCTCCGAACAAGAAAGGCCGGACATCCTTGCCTAATAGGCCAAAGAAAATATAGGTTACTGGGTTTGTTTTAAGCTGCACACACGGGAAGGCGCTCTGGCTGTCTGCTCGGGAGCAGGCTGGCTCGTGTGAGCAAGGTGCTGCCTTTCAGAGCCTGATTTTTACCACACAGTGGCCGAGTGGCAGGATGCCTTACTTTCAGCTACGTTTCCTTTCGCTCCTTTCTATTTTTTTTCATTCGAGATTTAATGCCTCCTTAGAAAAGATAAGTTCATTTTTGCACACCTTGGGGTGGTGTGTTCATTTTCTGCCCAAGAAATGGATCTTCTTTTGGATTTTGTACATCTTGATTTATTCTTGGCTTATAGTTTGAAGTGGGTGCTCTTCTAAAAGGATTTATGCATAGGTTCACTATTTTTGTAGTTATGGTTTATATGATAAGCTTTTTATATTTAAAATCAATATGTAATCCTGTGGAGGAGCTTATCCTCTAAAACCCCATTTGTAAATCTATTTTAGCTTTGTTACACCGCACAGCCACAGTATTCCATAGATTGATTAGGTTCAGCAGCAGAATCCTATCAAATGGCCTGCTCTGATGATGATGCAAACTCTTTCAGGATTGCTAGTTGACTGGAACTAAAGATAAGACCTAACTGCAATCCCCCAATGTGCTCTTTACAAAACTAGTGTTAATTTTCATCAAAGTGCTGGGCTTATTTATTATAGTGGCGAGGTTGAAGGTTTTACTACAAGAACTTTCGACCATTTCTATTAAAGCATTTCTATGGGAACCGGCCGCCTGTTTGCTCAAAGTAATTATCAGTTGAAGTAGTGCGGGGGGGGAAAGACAATATGAAGTCAATGAAAATGAATAATTGAAAACATTTCTACTTTAACGTGAACTTAGCAAACTCTGTCATTTTAAACTGCCTGTCTTGAGCAGTGGCATGGGGGGCTTTAGCTTTCAACACTTTTAGCTCATATACTGCCTCAGAGCTTAATCCTATTTTTGTCCGGAGTGTAGCTTTTATAACAGTATTATTCTGAAATCTTCAAATTAATCACAGCCCATATTGTGGCTTCCCAGAGCTGCAGTCAGCCTGAGTAACTATATGTGACAGGTGTTATAGGTAATCCTAGCTTAAAAGGCACAACAGGTAGGAGTCAAACTTGAACACAGTTGCTTTTTTAAACATAGGGATGCTTCCTGAAACTGCTGCTTGGCAGTATTTGGTTGGATAAAACAAAACTGCAATGTAATAACATATACAATGTTACTTAAATACTTTGCACTGGTTCCTCTCTTAACCAATTACTATTTTACTATATTTCGGGGGGGCGGGGGCGGTCAGACTCCTTTTCTAGGGAACAAAGTAAAAATGCAAGGGAATATTCTGCCAGCAAGTTTTCTTGTGGCATATTTCAAACACTAATAATAAGAAAACACAGAAACAAAAAAAAAACAAAACACACCAGTTTTGTTCCATGAAGTCCTAATATGATGTTATTTACCCTACAAGGCCTATAAGATGGGGCAACAATAACTAAAGGTTGTAGAAAGAGACTTAACAGAGAAAAACAGCAGTGAAGGACTGAGCGAAAGCTGTGCCGAAATATTTTGACTGATGTTTGCTGTTTCAAAAGCTAAAATTGCTGCTGGAACTGGAGAAGGGGATAAAGGATGGGGGGGGGAGCTGTAAAAATAAGAGCTTTTCAACTAAGTGAAAACCATCAAAACTGCAAAAAAAAATTAAGTAGAGTCCAGGTAGAGATGGGGTTTCTCAAGCTCCTTTTTATCTAGAACTTCATGTGCCCAGATGTGCTGGGGAGACCAAGTCTCAGCACAATATCAGCAGAAGCAGGGAGAAAGTTAACCTGAAAGTTGGGGGACATGTCTAGGGAGAGGAAACACCCATGAAATTCTCTGCCACGTCTCTCTCCTTTTCTGCCCGGCTCACTGCTGCTGCCCCTCGCAAGCTGGGTTTGTCCCTTTGCAAGACTGGTTTGTCATGCTGAGATTGCATTGCACATGCAGTGGCTTTACTTCTGTGGGTAAAACCCTCCAATTTTGGGAAGCTCTGACTTGCAGAGGTGCAGAGTGGTGTGTTTTAAACGGGTCGAACTGAAGTAACCCTCCCCAAAAGGAGCAAAAGGGCAAGCAGCAGTGGAAATCAAGAGACCGCATTGAATATTCGCATCTAAAAGGCTGCTACCTAAATTCAAGCAGCTTTGTGGCAGGAGAAATGGCTTAGATTACCAGTAATTTTGGCAGGTAGCTTCAATTCTAGTTTGTGTACACCTGGAAAATTATTTCCTTAACAATGATGGAGGGGAAGCAATGCACTTGACAAAGAAAGAGAAAAACGAAGGAGAAAAAGAACAAGAAAAACTCCTGGGAAGTTTGGGCAGTGGCCCACCAGACCAAATCCCTCCCCACTTGCGAAACACCACCGTGCATGTTTGCCTCTCCAGAGCGTGTCTGCACACACATGTCACCGTGGGTTTTCCCTGCACGTGTGGACCCCGAATCCACTCATGAGCCCGTGTGCCCAGGCAGAAGGCGAGGGCGCGATAAAAGTGGTTACACATTCCTGCTTTTCTGCCGCTCTTCCAACCTTCATTGCATGATGATGCATCTAATTTTTAATTTGTAAATACAAGGCTGAATTCCCTCTAGCACCACTTGCTTTCATAAAGCTTCTGAGCAGTTTACTGTCTTGAATAAATTTGGCTTTGGAGGGGGGTCAGGGGGATTTGAACCACCACATTCTTGCGGGGTTTGTGAAGATTCACATGGTAACCGGTGGTGAGCATTGTTCGGGTTATCTGAATAAGCACCAGCCATGTGAGTTTTAACATGATCGCCCAGGGCAATGGAGAGCGCAGGGAGAAAGCCAAAAGGACTGCACCCTTTCTCCCGAACGCCTTCGGGAAGCGCGGCCAGGGAGGAGGAGGAGGAAGATGAGGAGGACACCGCCGAGCCGGTGGCGATGGCTTCTCCCGGTGGTTTTTTTTTTTGGAGCCGGTGTCCTCTTTCCCTCCCGCTCCTCATTTGTCCTGCTATCTTCCTCATCATCTACCGCTCCCGCTTTTCATTGTTTACCTTCTTAATGAGGGAGGCGGGGAGGGCTGGGGCTTGACTGACAGTGACAAGCCCTTACGGTCTGGCTGGAGAGCCGGAGGCTGCGGTCCGGCCCCGGGGGGCTGCGGCGGACGGGGCCGGGGGCTCCGCCGGGCCGGGGAGCGGCGAGAGAAAAATCCCTTTGGGAAAAGCGGGGCGGCCCCGTCCTGAGCTGCCTGCCAGCGCCGGGGGTGAAGGGGCCCCGCGATAATATGTAGCAAGTGTATTTTTACTTCAAAGAGGAAAATGCTAATTACCTGATACCTGCTTTTAAAATTACTGCGAAGCATATGGTGCCCAGTGTGAGATTCCTCCAGCTGCTAAGAGCGAGCGAGGAATTAGCAACGAAGAGCCGGGTTGTAGGAAAATGGGCTTTCCTCATTGAAGGGGAAAACTTGTTAAATGTCGTTGCCCATCCAGGAAACAAGTTCGTGGGGAAAAACAAAACAAAACAAAACAAAAAACAACCAACTAAACGACCCAAAGTCTCTGTTGAGCTTCCCCAAGCCAGGTGGGCAGGAAGATAAAAGGCTGGCGGGCTGCGCTTGTCCCCGCGGTAGCTCCCGCTGAGGAGAGCGGCAGTGGGCCGGGTTGGGCCAGGTTGTGCCGAACCGGGCTGTGCTGGGCTCTGCCGGGCTGGGCCGGGCTTTGCCGGACCGCGCTCCCCGCCGCAGCAGCCCCGGTCCCGCCGCGGCCGGTTGCGCCCCGGCGGTGGCGGCCGCGGCGTCTCAGCGCTGGTTTTGTTTTGGTTTTCTCTGGCAGACTGGCAGAAGACCGAGGCGCAGAAGAGGCGAGAGCAGCTTTTGCTGGACGAACTCGTTATTCTCGTTAACAAACGGGACGCGCTGGTCAGGGACCTGGACGCCCAGGAGAAGCAGTGAGTTGGGTGGATGGGGGGGTGGCCCCCACGGAAAGTTTGGGCCAAGTCCGTGAGCGCCGTGGCTGTGGCGAGCTCGGCGCAGCCGCGCATCCTGCGCAGCCCCTCACCACACTTCCCGCCACCTCTCTCCGCAGGGCCGAGGAAGAAGACGAGCATTTGGAGAGGACCCTCGAGCAAAACAAAGGCAAGATGGCCAAGAAGGAAGAGAAATGCGTCCTCCAGTGAGCGGACCTCCAGCAGCTGTGGCAAAATCACAGCGCGGCTCTTTCTTACGTTTTTAAAATGCCAACATAACTGGGAAAAAATGTTTTGGAAAAAAAAAAATTAAACTTTTTTCCATTTCTTAGGCCAGATATAATCTGTGCCGGGCCCCGCTCCATTATTTTTTGGTTTCCATTCAAGCAAACTAGCATTGTACCATGGCTTCCTTGTGGGCTCAGCTCTCCTGCCGAAAGGGTTTGAAATGAAATCACCGAGACCCTGGCTGTGCAGGTGATGCCGGAGATGTGTGGAAGAAACAGAAGAAATAAAGTCTGTCCTGGTTTCTTTAGCTGGAGGAGGGCTGAGTTTTGAAATAAATACGTTTTTGTCGTAATAGGATTAGAGAAGGGGATATAGGAAAAAAAAACATTGGGAATGGTTTCATCTAGTCCTGCCATATGTACTACTTAATAAGCTACCTACATTTTATAGTTAGGTCAGATCCACCCCAGTTATTATTAAAAATGTGCTGTATTTACGAGTGTTTTATTTCAGCGGTTTTCCATTTTCCCGGGAGTAGAGCTGAGCTGCTCTGGTTTGGTCGGGGGGTTTCTCGGGGCATAAAGCCCAGGGAGCGGCTGCGAGTGGGGCGGCCCGGGGCAGCGCGTTTCTTCCCACCCGCGTCCCCCCGCGGGCCCGGGCCGCGCCACCGCTCCGTGTTATTTATTGCGCCCGGGCCGCGTCCCCTTCCGCACCTCGCCACCCCACCCCGTTCGTGTGCCCCCACGCGTGTCCCGCGCTCGCATTGTCCCTTCGTGGAGCTCGTCTCGTTTATTTATTACAATACCAAGTCATATATAAAATTTTCAATAAAAGCCGAATCTTTCTTACCGTAACTGCCGCTTTCCTCTTTACCTGGGAAACTCCCTCCATCCCTCCCTCCGCCGGCCGGGGAGGGGGTCCGGGGGCCGGGAAGGGCCCGACCCCGCGGGGGCCAGGGGGACTCGGCCGCCCCATGCTGTCCCGGCCGACGCGGCTTCGCCGAATGCAACGAAACCCACCAGAGGGAAAAGTTTTTCGCTTGTTTTTAATCAAAAGCAAGTCGGGGAGAGGGAGGCAAAACTTTTCCTTGCGGGGCCGATGCCGTCCGCCGGCCGGCGCGGGGGACGCGAGGCCAAAGCTCCGCTGCGGCCGCGGCGGTGCAAGGAGCGCACACGCGGGGACTTGAGCGGGCGGCGGAGCCGGAGGGAGCCCAAACCCCGCGGGGAGGCGGCTGCCGTCCCGGGAGAGAACCCCCCCGCATCGGCGGCGGCTCTGGGTGCAACTGCAACCTGCTCCCCGCCGTGACCTCCCGCTACCACCAGAAAAATATTCCCCCGTGAAGGAAGGAAGTGCCCGGCCTTGTGCGAGTGGCCGCCGATGCCCGCTGGTTGTACCGGCCCAGGGCCGGGGGCTGGGGGATGCCCCGGTGCCCGTCGGTGGGTTTGGTCCCCTGCGAATTTGGGGAGGATGCGCGGAGCGCCCCGCCGCCGGGAGGGAAGGCGCGGCAGAAAGTCGGCTCCGCCGTGACCCTCTGCCATCCCCTCCAAGATACAGGGGCCGGGAAATGGGGGGACACACGCTCCGAGTGTTCCGCTGCCGCGGAAGGCAGCGGAGGCTCAGGAGGGGAGAGGGCGGCAAAGCCAACGGCACTGCCTACCCGTCTGGACAGCGGGAGTTGCTGAGCCCCGAAGCTTGGGGCTGCCCCGAGAGGCGAGGAGGCCGCGAGTGCGGGCGGACTCCCCCCACCCCGGGGGCTGGTGCTTGTCTGTCTTTTAATTCGAAAGAAGTAACTCAGCCCCTGGGCTGCGTGAAAAATAAGCGGGTCCCATTCCCTACGGCCCGCAGCCCAGAAACCGGTCGCAAGAGCCCCTCCGCCAGCCCGAGCTGCCTCTGCCCTTCCTCGTCGGCGGGGCCGGGGGGACGCGCGGCCCAGCCCCTTGCCCGCCCGCAGCCTCCGCCCGGCCGCCGACCTTACCTGGGCGCAGCGGGGAGGGTGCACGCTCCGTCCGGCAGAGGGAAAGGGGGGTCGGGGGGCCGGGGGGCCGGGACCGTCAACCCGGGGGGCGGCGAGCCCTGCGCCCGCCCTGCCCGCAGCCCCTCGCCGAGCCTGCGGGGAGGCGCCCGCAACTGGGGACTGGGCAACCGCGGTGTTTGCGGGGAGCATTGCGGAGGTACACATACCCCCCCGGTGTGGGGGGCGGCTGCTGCCCGCCAGGACCGGGGCTGCCCCGGCGGGGGGAAGTGATGAGAAGGCGGCGGGGCCCGGGAAACGCAAACCGGCCCAGGAACTGCCTCGGCGGGATCGGGGCAAATTGCGAGGGGAAGGGGAGCTGAAAAGGGGGGAACTGCCCCCCCCCAACCCTCCCTTCTCCCTCTTCCTCCTCTATTCGCTTTTTGTGAATGGGCCGCGGCGCCTTTGTTGCGGGGCGAAGTGCCCGTGTCGCTGACTTTTGCGGGCGAGCGGAGGAGCTTGTAAAGCTCCTCGTGTCTCCCCATCTCGGCCCATCGTCTCCCTCCCGGCCGGATCAGACGGTTCACTTCTCGCCCGGGAAAACGAGAGGAAAAGAAGAAAAATAAAATAACATGGGGGAGAAAGAAAACTGCGCTTTGGTGGGGGCCGGCGGGCAGCGCCTTTGAACATTAGCTCGCTTTCAGCTCCAACTGCAATTAGAGGGAGTTGATTTGAGGAGACCAACAAAAGCCGCGCACCGGAGCCCTCGTTAGAGGTCCGGGACCGCTCCGCCGCCTGCGCGGCTGGAGCGCCCCGCTCCGCGCCCCCCACGCACCGACCCCGCCGCTCCGCGCCTGCCCCGCGCCGCTCCGCTTTTGCCGCCGCTGCGGGCAACGAGTCGGGCTGCGCGGAGCAGTGCGGAGCGGCGCGGACGGGTGGGTCTCGTTCTCCCCCCCGCACCCGTCTCTCTGCCGCCCCCGGGCCGCTCCCCGCGGCGCGGTGCAGCCCCTGAATTCAGGACACACGGGGAAAGGTGCGGCCGCTGCTTTTTAATTATTATTTTAAAGCACAAAGTTTGGGCGAACCTCCAGACGCCGGGGGGGGGGCCGGGACCCCGCCTCCCCCCGCTCCCCACACCGCCTCCCCCCCCAGCAGCGCCCTCCGCGCCGGTGCAAGCAGCAGCCGAAACTTTTCCGCGGTGCTTTCGGCCGGCGGGGGCGCGGAGCGGCTCAGGGCGCTGCCGGGGCACACGGGCAGACTTGCGCGGTCGCGGAGCGGCTACCCTCCCACAACTTCTCTAACGATTCCCACCCCCTATCCCCTCCGCGGAGGTTGCGCGGGTCCTGCGCACCCACCCCTTCCAACGCCTTGCTCCGTCGGCCACTTCTCCGAGCCTCAGGGCCCGGGTCGGGCGCGTCCGCGGCGGGTGCGCGGGGGAGCGCGGAGAGGCGCGGAGCGGGGTGGGGGGGGCGCGGAGGGAGCCGGCGCCCTGCGCTGCCATTGCCTGGGCGGCTGTCAGTCAGGCGGGGAGCGGCCGGGGATTGGCGCTGGGCTGGTTACGCAGATGCTTTGCGCGCACATACAAGGGTAGGGCCGGGGGTAGGTGATCAATCCTCATCAGGGCCAGGGCTCCATCGCCCCGACAGCGCGGGCCGCTGGCAAGGTAACGCGGGGCGCCCCGACAAGTTGGGGGTCCGCGGTTCGGCTTCGGGCATCGCCCCCCCAGCCCCCTTCCCCAGCCCCCTTCTCCAGCCTGCCCCTCACCTGCCTGACCTCCCCCTACTCTTCCCCCCCCCCCCTTCCGCGCCCCCCGCCCGCTCCCCCCTGCACGCAAGCCCCCGCTACGGCGGTCGCTCCGCAGGTGGCCGCGCAGGTGAGGCGGGCGGGGGTGGCGGGCACCGCGCTCCCCGACGGGGCGGGCGGCGGGACAGAGCGGGCCGTCGGCACCGCACCCGGGGTGCGTATGTGTGTAGAGGGGGTGGGCACGGCCGGGCTGAGGCTTCCCCGGGATTTTCCTCGTTCTGTTTTTTTTTTTTTTTTTCCTTTATTTCTCGCTTTCTCCCCTGTCGCCGCCCGGGACGGTCCCGCTCCGCCGTGCTCTTCGGCAAAGTTATGCAACGCTGGGTCACGGCGCTGCCGCCCGACCTGCGTCCGGCCCCGGCCTGCCGGGGGCTGCCCGTCACCCCCTCTCCGCGGGCCGGGTTCCCCGCGATGCCGCCGCGGGGGGGGTCCCGGCCTCGGCAGAAGGGGCCGCCCCCGGGGCTCGGCGGGGCCGCCCGGGGTCTCTCCGCCCCTTCCTCCCGTCCGCGTTTATCTGCTGCTTTTTGCCACCGAGGCCGGCCGCTGCTTCACGAACCGGCGGCTGCCGGGTCCCGTGTGTCACTCCCCGGTTCTGCCGGAAGCCCCCCCAGCCCCGGGACGGGCCCCGCCGCTGTCCCGTCCCGGGCTGTCGGCGCCGGCCGCCCGCTCGGGTGCCTGCGCTCTCTCTTTTCCTTTTTCCCTTTATAATTCTTATCCATTTCTAATTAAAACGTCCCTGTCTGCTCGCTTTTAAATTAATTATACTTCCCTCCTTTGGCACCTCCTTTTGATTCCTAATCCAATTATCTTTTTAAATAATTGCTTTATCTCTGCCCATCGCTGGGCACTGTTGCCTCTCGCCACTTGCACGCAACTCGTCTTCGTTTAAAATAAAACCAAATAATAATATTAATAATAAAAAAATTGCAACTAAAGGCCGTCTGCCCGGTGCCCCAGTGCCGGGGTGCGCGCAGCCGCCAAGTTCCCGGGGCGCCCCTCGGCAGGACTTGGGGCGGCCAGACCCCTAACTCGCCTCTCTCTTGCTCTCTTCCCAGGCGCTCCGGCCTCGCCTCTGCACGGGGAAGAAATACGCCTTTTTGTTTCCCGGTCCTCGTTGTTGTTTTATTTATTTTTTCTTTTTTTTTTTCTTTTTTTTTTTTCCTTCCTTTTGCCTGCGATCACTCGAGGACGTCGCGGCGGTGACGGCGGGACGGATCGAAAAAAACTCCTTTTATGCTGATTTTGTGCTCCATTTTTTAATCGTTGTTGGTTTTTAAATTTTTTTTGCCTCTTGTTTGGGTTTTTTTCGGGGGTTGTTTCTGTTGGGGCTTATTTTTCCCCTTCTTTTCCCACTTCCCCACCCCACACATTTGATTTTTTTATTATTATTATTTTATTTTTTAAATTTTTCTGCGGGACTTTGGAGGAAACGTGCCCGGCTTTTAGCATGATGTCTTACCTTAAACAGCCTCCTTACGGCATGAACGGGCTGGGGCTGACGGGCCCCGCCATGGACCTGCTGCATCCCTCCGTGGGGTACCCGGGTGAGTGTCTGGCGCTGCAGCCCCCTCCCCACCCACACCATTACCCACCCACACCCTGGCGGGTCCTGCCCGGGAACAAGCAGAGGGAGAAAAGCTCCATCCGGGGAGGGTTTGGAGGAGTCCGTGGAGCCACACAGTTTGGGGTGGGGGTGCCCCCCAATTTGCCTGTAGCCTGGGGTGGGAAGGGAGGACAGCAGCTGAATTTCCTCCTGTCCCCGGGGCTCCTTCATTCTTGTGGGGATTTTTAAAGATTAAAAAAAAAAAAGGTAGATTTATTTAAACACAACGAAATCTCTCCGCTGCTGCTGCCGGGGCCAGGCCTGACTCTTCCCCAGTCCTGCACCACTCGCCCGGGCTGCAGTGGGGCAGGGGCTGGCCCCGGCGGGCAGCGCTGGCTGGGTTTACAGGTGGCACTGCCGCTCCTTGGGCTCAGAGCAGGGGATGTTTCTCAGGCCCCTGCCCCAGGGGTGCTGGGATTCTGGTGCTGGGGTGCAGGAGGTGCGCAGGGTCCCGGCGTGACCGGCATGGCGGTGCTTTTCTCCAGCCACCCCACGGAAGCAGCGGCGGGAGCGGACCACCTTCACCCGCTCACAGCTGGACGTGCTGGAGGCGCTTTTTGCTAAGACCCGCTACCCCGACATCTTCATGCGGGAGGAGGTCGCCCTGAAGATCAACCTACCCGAGTCCCGAGTCCAGGTACTGGCTTGGCATGGGGGCATCCTGTGCCATCACGGGCTGGGTGGGATGTGAGGGCAGCCTGGCTGGGCTGGCATGATTCAGACCCGGCTCTCCATCCGCGCTCATCCCAGTTTCCTTGGGGCTGGGATGCACATGAGGTCCTGACCGCTCGTCTGTCCTGCAGTGGGGGCATCCAGACAGCGGGAGACTTTTATTTTTCTTTTTTATCCTCTTTTTGTTATTTTTTTTTAATTATTTTTCTGTTTCCCTCCACATGCCCCTGGGTGTAGCAGCCCCACTGCTTGGGTCCTTCCCGGGGGGCTCCCTCTGGCACTGGTCCCCAGATGCCCAACGGGGTGGGATATGCAGGCAGCACCCCATTCAGGGTCTGTCTCCCAAAATCATATTTTATCTCTGTGCCGGGAACAGGTACAAGCTGGGACATCCCAGCCGCTGGCCCCGGGCATCCTTGTTTGGGGCAGGACATGGGGTGGCCTGGGTGCCAGGCGGGACTTTTTTTTCCGAGGTGCAGGGGAGTGTAGTGCTAATGGCTGGGTGTGGGTGCTGGGAGAACTAGTGCTGGGGTGAGGCTGGCAGGGTGCTTCCAGGGTGAGGAGGAGCGGCAGGGCAAGTGGGGAGTCCTCTGGGCCCACTGCTCACCCCACCACCCCTCCTCGTTCCACTGCTCATTCCCCTGCACCCCATTTACTCATTGCAGGTCTGGTTCAAGAACCGCCGTGCCAAATGCCGGCAGCAGCAGCAGAGTGGCGGCGGGGCCAAAAGCCGTCCGGCCAAGAAGAAATCCTCACCAGCTCGTGAGAGCTCGGGTTCGGAGAGCAGCGGGCAGTTCACACCACCAGCAGCGGCCTCCAGCTCAGCCTCTTCTTCCTCCTCCAGCTCTGCCTCATCAGCCCCGGCAGGTGCTCCGGCATCTCTCAGCACCCCAGCATCGTCCATCTGGAGCCCGGCTTCCATCTCTCCCGGCGCTGCGCCGGCAGGGGTGACAGTGCCTGAGCCTCTGCCGCCAGCTGCTGCGTCCTGCATGCAACGGGCTGGCCCCGCCGCCGCGGCCACCTCTGCCAGCTACCCTGTCTCTTATGGTCAAGGCGGGGGGTACGGGCAGGGTTACCCCACACCGCCCTCCTCATCCTATTTCGGGGGTGTGGATTGCAGCTCCTACCTGGCACCCATGCATTCCCACCACCATCCCCACCAGCTCAGCCCCATGGGGCCCTCCTCGGTGCCCGGCCACCACCACCACCACCCGCTGAGCCAGAGCTCAGGCCACCACCACCATCATCACCATCACCACCATCATCAGGGTTACGGCGGCACCGGGCTGCCCTTCAACTCCTCCGACTGCCTGGATTACAAGGAGCCTGCCGCCGCTGCCTCCTGGAAACTCAACTTCAACTCCCCTGACTGCCTTGACTACAAGGACCAGGCATCCTGGCGCTTCCAGGTCTTGTGAGGGGCTGACCGCTGTCCCCCCACACCACCACGGACCCCCATCTTGGGGTTTTCCCACTGCCTCTCAGGCAGGACTCTGGCTCTGGCTCTTCCTCCTCTTCCCCACACTTCGTTAGCAGTGGTGATGCCCCTGACGGGGGTCTTGCCACCCCCATCCCTATTGACTGATATTTATTTGCTTCCTGTTCCCCTTCAGTGGGTTCATTATAATTATTATTTTTTTAAATGCAACAGAAGAGGAGTTAAAAAAAAAAAGCCTAGCGTCTCCCCTGCTGCCCCCCAGGCAGAGGCGCAGGCTGGCTCCTGCCCTGCCGGTGCCCCCCAACTTCTGTGGGGACCCTCGCCCCCTCTGAATGTGGGACCCCCCCCAGCTCGCCAGTCCTGTACAGCCTCTTGCTGCTGGGAGCGGCAGGAACGATGTAAATACTTGGTCCGTTCCAGTGACCATGATTATTTTTAGTTGATGCTGTTGGGTGGCATTTATCTAGAGTCTAACAAGGAACAGAACTTTAAAAAAAAAAATCTTTTTTAAATTTTGATTTTCTTCACTAAAAAGGAATCGTCCTGTTTTGCGTCCTCCATCCTCGAGGACTCTGTGCAAGCTCAGCCGTGCTATCCCAGGGCTGGGGCAGTGGGAGAAGGGGCAGCAGTCCAGGGCAGGGCGGGGAAGGGCTGCCCGGCTCATCCCCAACCTGCAGACCAAAACTGCCAAAACTTTTGGAAAACAAAAACAAGAAAACCTTTAAAAATAATAAAAAGGAAAGAAAGAAAAAGTTTTGGTTTACTTTTTTTTTGGGGGGGAGGGATGCAGGGGAAAGCAGCTCTGCTTTGTGGTCGGGGGGACATGACTTTCTGGGGGTATTTTTTGGTTTGGTTATTTTTGGTTTTTTAGCCCCTTCTGTTGGTTGGTGAGTTTGCGGGTCTGGGCTGCAGCCCTGCCGCCCAGTAGCCTTGCCTGCACCAGGCTTGTGCTTTTTCAGCCGCTTCGCCCTGTAGGGGGAGAGGGGCTGTGTCTGTGATTTTTGATGCCGTAACCTCACACTTGCCCCTTCCACTGTAAGGCAAACTGCCCCTCTTGCCCCAACCCCAATAAAATCCAAACTAATCAATGTGGTGGTGTCCTGTCCTTCCTCCCCTCTGCCTCTTCTGCAGGAAACTTCCCTGGGGGGTTGAGATCCTGGGAAATGCTTCGTGGGGGGTCCCAGCAGGATGGGCAGGGTGTGTGTGTGTGATGTTTGTGAGCGCTTTGGAGGGGGGGCCCACTGCCACCTCTGCTGGTGAGTGTGAACGGGAGACCGGCTTTTGCGTTAATCAACATTGTTAATTGGTTACCAATTTGTTGCTGCACCCTGGTGCAGGTGGGACCTGTGAGATGGGCAAATCACTGTCTGCAACAGCAAAAACCCACCCAGTGGGGTGACCCCCCCAAACTCAGGACCCATGGGCAGGCCTGTGCAGCACGGGGGGTGCAAGGACCCCTCTAGATGTAGAGCCATGCAGACAGACAGACAGATCTTTGTCCCCCTGGTGCAGGCAGGTGCCCAGAGGGATGTTCGGCACTGGTGCTTCCAGCCCTGGCTCCCGGCATTTCCCTCCACAGCTGCTGCTGGCTGATCCAGCCGGGGAGGCAGGGGTCAATTATTTCTTGTGGTAATCTCCCCCGTTTCCTTTTTTTTTTGTCTCCTCAGACCTTGCCTGCAGTTGTCAGAGGCTGCCCAGTGGTGCTGGGGCTGTTCCCACGGACCTGGAGCTGAGGGCATCACTGGGGCCACTGCCACCCTGCTTGGGCCATTGATGGCACTGGTCAGAGGGGGAATCCCAAAATTTCCATCCTCTCTGTGGTCTTGTAGTAGTGCCTAGCGCCATGCTGTGTGCCCCCATCCCTGGTGTCCCCAAGCATCCCTGGGGCAGCTGGGATTGTGGGGGGTGTTGAGGCACCGACAGGCTCCTGGCAGCTGCTTTGGGGAGGGTTTGCACCTCCCTGTGTCCGCTCCAGCATCCCGGTGGGGTGCGAACAGGGCCAGCAATGTGCTGCTGTGGCTGCTGGGGAATGCGCTGCAGCGGGGTTGTCCCCAGGTGTGTCCTTCCAGGGTCACAGCCATGGCACAGCCCCAAGGCGGGAGCCTGAGCAGCTGATGGCCTCCAGCACCCACACACTGCAGCAGGGAGAGACGGGAGGCAATGGGTGCAGCCAAGTCCATTTCAGGGGATTTTTCTTTAAATGTCTGTTTTCCTCGTTGGCTTCTTCCATGCATATATATAAGTACTTATATATATACATATATGTCAATACATACAAAATAATGGTTCTCTTCTGCAAGCAGTAGCAAAGCACACATTACATCAAAGGGTGTCTGTACAGGCAGTTTGAGAGAAGACCAGGTGTGCTGGGTATGGGTACCACCAGCCTTTCTTTTAAAGGGAAAAAGTTATCACGGTCCTCCTGGAGCTGTAAAAGAATTAAGTCTGAGCTGGACACAAAGTGAAGTTGCCTTCCCAAATTTACTAAGCACCTGAGAGATGAGCCAGCAAGTGTACAACGCACCCTGCCCCCCCCCATTCATTTCGTTAAACAGAAATGACACACACTACCTTCCTTAATAGATGTGGCATGTAGGGATATGGTTTAATGAGACTTGGCGGTGTTAGGTTTATAGTTGAACTCGATCTTAAAGGTCTTTTCCAACCTAAATTATTCTATTAAAGTTGAATTTCATTATAATGCAGTATATATATATATATATCAGTGTTGCCAAGACACATGTAGGAGGGAAGCCTGAACTTTACTCCCTTGGTTTTGGTGACATGGTCCTAAACCTCTTAATCCACTGTCCCACAGCGCAGCTGGGTCCAGGATCTGTTTTGGAATTTGGGTCTCTGAGGGGTGTCCACATCCCCCAAGGGAATCTCCCGTCCATTCTGGGCATCCAGCAGCACCCGGTGTCACAGCCTGGTTGCTTATCCAGTGTCCCCCACACCACAGTTTGGTCTGTGGGCATTTTCCAGTCCTGCTCATGCAGACCTGGAGCACAGCAGCAGTCGCTGAGCCTGGCTGGCGGTGGGGGCACAGAGGAGACTTTTCCTGATCACATCAAATAATGGATTTGCCCTCAATGACTGGCTTAATTTTTTTATTTTTTTGTTGCATTTCTCCCAGCCATGGAGTTTCTTTGAAGGTCAATGAGCACAACTCGAGTGGGAGCGACCGCTTTGCTGGAAAACAATTAAAACTGAGGGGTTTTTTTTCCTCATATTAGGTAAACCTCCCTGGAAAAAAATCCATGGTGACTAACTAGCATGTTGCCTACCGGCAAGCTGAGTGCGGTCAGGCCTCATCCTCCTTCTGCTGCCTCTGGGTTGGTGCCAGCAGCGTGGGCAAGATGTGACTCACGCCCTTCGGTGGGTGAGCATGGGCTGGGGAGAGTCATGTCCGTCTTTTGGGGGTGCCCACTCTCCCCTCAACCCCTTTTCACCAGCAGCACGCCCACACTGCTGGGACTTGGACGGCAGAGCAAAACTCTCCCACCATGGACTCCCCTGAGGCTTGAACAGGCTCTGCTGCACTGAGCACAAGTCCTGGCAGGTACCGTGGCACAGTTGCTGCCTGGTGCCCGGTGCTGGGAGCAGGCAGTGGCGGGATCACGGGGCTTTCTTAGGGCAGCCTGGTTGTGAAACAGCTGCCTAGGTAACTCAATGCCTCACGCCTGAAGCAAGAAGGCTATTGGGTGCTCAGCTACTATTATAATAGTATTATTTATTTTTAAAGAGCATTTGCTGCTGGATTATGGTGCTGCACTGAGCACACCGGTGGCCCAGGCGCTGGTGCTGAGACATCAGGTTACCGGGCACAAGCCTGGTGAAGCTCTTGTCTCTTGCTCTGGCACCTGCTCCAAAGGCACCTGGTGCTTCCCTGCCAGTAAGTCATGGGCCAGAACTTGGGAAAAAAAAGAGGGACAGAGGGGAGAGAGTCCTATCCAGCTTGGACTGCCAGTATTTTTTATGCTTGGTAAATCATGGGGCTGAAACAATTCATGATTTCTTTGCTGTCATCAGTGTTTGCTCTGAGTAGAATCCCCTCTTGGTAAGCTTTGCTTTTAAACCCTCCACATGTGGTACAGCCAGACAGCGATTTGAACATCCTGAGAAGCACCCAGCCATGCAGCAGTGGGCAGGGTTGATGCTGGCTGGGGCGACCAATCGCCAGTTCAGGCACGGGATGTGCTTTGTGGATGCAAAGTGTTATGGCTGAGCATGTTTTAAATTACTAAAAAATTATAATTAGAAATTATAAGTTTTGGGAGGTGTACCCACTAACACGGCTTATTACGTTTATTTTGTAGACAGCCTTTCTGGCAGGGCGCAAAGAAAACAGATGATTACAGCTGAATAAGGAGCCATTGCTCCCAACCATTTGTGGTTTTCCCTGTGATGACCTCTATATTAGCCAGTCACTGCTAATTCATGCACTTTGAGTAGCAGTTAACGCACATAAAATCCCACATTGGTTCCAAACCTTTTTTTGAATTTGTTAATAAAAATCTGCCAGTCTAACTCCAAGCCAAGGAACCTGCTATACTGGAGAGCTCTTCTTTCATGTTGTATGGCCAAGCACAAAAAGCTGAGGAGAAAAAGGAGGGTGAAAACGGTCAGAGGGCTGAAGCCTAAAGGAAAACATATGCCTATTTCCAGTTAAATCCCTTTAAATCCCTATTCAACCCTTTTTTTTTTTTTTTCCTCAGGACAGACAGGACTTTTCCAAGAAAGCCATGAGAGGATTTTTTTTTTTTTTTAATTTTTATGAAAAACTGTGATTTTAGGAAACAGCATTCTGGATCTTATGTACATTTCTAGTATCACTTCCTGTATATTTTTAAGCTGAAATCCTCTTAGCATGCAAAGTAAATAGATTATGATATACTGAAGGATTAAGAATCACTGTCTGGTGTCAGATTAATCCCTCATATAGACCATCACTTGTACTGACAGAAATATGGCTGCAATTCAGCAAAATAGCTGTATGGCAAAGCAACGCATCGCAGCATCTTATGCAGAACAAACACGCGATAGCTGCCGTCCATCGTTGTGCTATGTGTATTTCAGAAATTAAATCTATAGGACACTAAAGGCGTGCTCACCTCCGAGTGCTGTGTGAAGCACAGCCATTACAGGCACAGCTCTGCGCGGAGAGGTGACGCAGCAGCCTGATCTGTTTCAAAGCTCTCTTTATTAATTTTTCCCTGTTGAGTGTACAAAAGCCTATCCATTGCAGCTCATTTGCTCCCATCAACCTGCAAAGCAAAAAGTCTTCTTCGAATACACTTGTGGAAAAGCACCAATTTGGATAAAGTGCCAAAACAGGTTGGGAGTTTTTCTGGTGAGATCAAAATCACCTGTCGTGCAGCAGAAATTCAGTAGGATTTTGGCTTGTAGAGGAAAATGGATGACCAACAACGAGCACAAATATTTTATCTGGATAAATACGGAATTTTTGTTAATAAAGTACTTCTAATGGCTGGCAGGTTTGTTTTTTATTGTACACTGTGCTTTTATTTTCAGTCCATTCATCGTACAAATTTGTTGGTCATACAAAACCAATTTCAAGAAGTTCATGGGCTTTGGGTTGTAACTACCCAATGCTCCCAAAAAACACCAAGCTTAACCCCCACACATGCCTACAGAAGAGTACAAAAATCTGCATCCGTACATGCTGCACCCAATTAAGTGGTGGGAAGACAGACCTGTGACGATGCTTGCCCCTCTTCACTGTCACAAAAAACCTAGAGGTCTCAAACAGGTGACGTTACCTCCTCAGTGCATTTTCTCTTCATGGTTAGAGGCGGCAGATTAAAATCTGGACTCCAACAGAATGATGTTCAAGAGGCTCCGCATCTTTTTTTCAAGGCAAAATAATGGCTATTCAACTAAGATGATATATCTAGATATGAAAATTGAGAGCATTCTCCGAAAAATGCTGCCGACTGTGAAAGACTGCTCTTTCACAGGGGTATCCTGAGTGAAGATTTTATCTGCTGGTATCTCAATAGGACGGTTTTCAGAGCCTTAAGTGGAAATTCAAATCTGCTTCCAAGTGAAGATTGTTAAAATATATAATGCACAAAGAAGTACAGACTTTCCCCTGAGAAGTTTATGCATTTGTCTAATAATCCCCCACTCTCAAATTTTTCAGCATTGCATTTTTAAGATAAATGGGGATCTGCAATTACTTGCTTTTTAAATGTCTTTGAATAAAAAAATGAAAATGTCACCAAGTCACCCTCCATAAGCAAACATGGAACAGTTCGTGCACGAACACATTCATGCTAACCAAGAAATAATTTGGATGTTTAAGGGTGGCACTTTTTATAAGCCTGGCGTTTTGTCTTCTGCATGGTTGGATTCAGAGATGGCTGGAAGGTCTCTGAAGAACTTTCTGTGAACTTCACCATCTCGGTTAAGTTTCTCCTTCTTTACTTTGGCAGTGAAGGGGGTTCCCATTCTTGGTCACACCAGCCCAAAGTGCACGAGTTTGAGAGACCCACTGTTTCCAGTCTCCTGCGGGGAAAAGACAGGCAGGATGAGGCAGGCAGCAGGGACAGGCAGAGTCTTCTGTCCCACTTTGGCTTGGGAATGGAGGATGCAGCCCTAAAGCCCTGGACACTGCCTTGTTGTGCAACGTAAAGCACCTCTCCGCTATGTTTTAAGCTCCTTTGCAACCCCCTCCCCTGCTGCTCTTAGGGAAACCAGGGGCTGCAGCTCCAGCTCATGGTGTCCCCTGTGGTGGACATAGGTTTAGGATATGAGGGGCTGGGAGCCAAGGCTTCACCTGCCCTTGAGCCCCCTTCCCTGGTGCTTGGAAGCTTACTGGCAAAAATGAAACTTCAGATTTTTGTTACCTTTTAATTAAAACATACTGCGAACACCACAAGGCTGGGTTAACGCCAGAGCGTAGCAAACCAGGTTTTCGAAGTTATGGAGTGATGGCATTTTCCATTCAATAAAAACATGTAATTTAAGTACAAATCCCCTTTCTGCACGGGTGCCTGTGCAGGGTGGAAACTCCAGCCCTCTGTTTTTGCAAAGGACATGACGATAGGAAGAATATGTGCCACAAATAGAGGGTATTTCATAACACGGGTCAGAGTGCCTGCAAAATGCATGAGATACTTTGCCTTGGAAAGTGCTGTAGTCTAGTGAGTCATTGCTTTCTTTTGAATTACAGATGAGTAGCCAGCCCTTCACAATGCAAAGAAAAAAACTAGGTGTGGACCTGAAAACAAAGGGAAACGTGTGTCTGTGTGTCTGGCTGGTGTGGGAAGGGGGGTGGCTGTCAGGGCTGTACGGGGCTGCGGGAGCACTGGCAAGGATGGATGGACGGGACTGGTGTGAGTGACTCGTTGACTTCAGGAAAGAGGTAAAAAAAAAATTCCCCTAAGCTTTGCAGCTTCATAAGGAACCTTCACAGAGCAGCAGCTCCATCTCATGGCATGTGTATTTCACCACAGAGATAGAGATCGCCTTCGAAACAGCATTCCTGCGCACAACCTTCCTACCTCAGCGTGGAGGGAGCAGTAAAAACGTGGCGGCACAAAGCAAGTGCTGTATGGACGCTGAGTTTTGTCTCCAGCCTGTCACTTGACACTTCCCTTGCAGGGAGATGGCAGGAGGTGGCTCTGCCACAATACAACGCCCTGTTAACTCTCGAAGGTGGTTTGAAGAGAATGAGAAAGTGTCCCTGACATCCCATCTGAGCCAGCACTTGCATTCCAGACCCCACCAGGTTATTCCAGTGTTGAAACTCGAAGTGTGGCTTCACCACTGAGACTGTTGCTTAGGCAGGTGTCTTCAAGGAGGCTATGAGTTGCCTTAGTAGCAACTAGTAGGAGGGGGTGTGTGTATGTGCCTTGGTTTTTGGGTGGCTGCAAGCATTCTGTGGGTTCTCCTTGCTCTCTGAATGGCACTCGTTGGAAGATAAAAACAAATTCAAAAGATTTTTTTTGCAGGGGAGCCATAGCAGTAAAGCCTTGAGGAGCATCAGTGGCTGAAAGTAAGGGGTGGTTCTTTTTTCTCTAGACATGTGTCATCACCTGGTGCAGAGGGGTTTCTGTTGGTGCTTGCTCTGGGGACCAAGCGAGTAACTGGGAAGGTAAATGCAGGCTGGAGAAAAAACAAAACAAAACAAACCCACAAAAAACAAACAACAAACAGAAAAACCCAACAACAAAAAAACCCCAACTAACAAACAAAAAAACAACTCAAATACATCATATTTGACCATTCAAGGTTGTGTAGGAAGGTCCTTGTTCAAGGCTCGGGGTCCTGAGAGCATCAGATAGGTTATCTGACCTGGGTTTTCTGATTTGTGCCTTTGTCTGTGGAAAGGTTAACAAGAATTCAGCTCTGCAGACTTATCTAGTTGCTTGTTTTAAAACCACTTTAAAAAAAAAAAAACAAACTACTCGCAAACCTCTCTGGTCACATGAAGCAGACTTGCTGGTGTTGTGTGGGAAGTCTGTGATGTGGCACCAAGTTTGTAGAGGTGTTTAATGTTAATCAAAGGCTGAAGAGCAATAACAACTGGAACCCTCTTTAGATATCTGCATCTTTTCTGATGTAGCACCCTGGCAATAAAAGAAGCTGTAATAATTTAACAAGAGTTGGATTTCATAGCACAGGAAGAGGGCTGTCCAGGAACAGGGGAAGCCAGCATTGTGGTGCTGCTGCCTATGGTAATGAGCACCTAGTCATCCAGAGAAGGAAAACACGAATATCCTGACAGGAGAGCATCTACTTGTGCCCTGGAGAGTTCAGATCTTGGGGCTTTGCATGGAAATGATGTGGTCCTGCTCTGGCAGGTGAAGGGAGGAGTGGTATGGGAAGGCACACCCTGTAATTGAAAAGCCACTAAGCCATCTCAGACCTGCAGGGATAGCAGGATGGAGGCAGTGGTTTGCTCCATCTCCCCAGGTCTGAGACAGAATGGAGGATCCCTTTAGTCTCCTGGAGTGGGAAATACAGAGAAACCTCCTCACCATGCTGCTGTATTGCTCCCAGGAGGCTATGCTTTTTCTCCTGGGGATTATTTTCAAGGGTATGATGAAGGTAGGTAAGGAGGAGAGTGGGAGAGGGAAGAATAAATGAAGGAGCCACAGGGAATTACTTTAAACACCTCTTTTTTTCAGGTGCAGACTGCCTAATTCCAGGCTGCAGGAATGGCTATGTAGAAGGACATGCCTGTTCTTAGGATCCGTAGGTACTGCTCCCTTTCACTGGAAACACCTTATTTCCCTTGGATAGCATAATACAAAACCTTTATGGCTGATAGGTATTTAGTTGAGTGATATTATATTAAACCAACCATTTGATAGCCATAAGGCACCATTGACTTCAGTATCTCAAATTACCATAAATAAGACCCATCTCCAGTCCAGAAACGGCAGAGCAGCTAAGTTGCACATTTTCCAAAGGGTTTAATTTTTTCCGAGGTTGACAACCAAGGTGTTTGGAGGACTCTTACTGGGTGCTACTAAATGGAAACTCTTTGAACTGACCTATATAGTTTTCTCAAGATTATCAAATCACAGAATAACACAGGCCAGGAGGTTCTACCTGAAGATCATCTGGCCCAACCCCTGCTCAAAGCAGCAAGAGTAAGCTGGGTCTCAAACAGTGTGGCTCTCAAGGCCACCCCCATCCTATCTCCAGCCTTTCCTGGAGATCAGGACTGATTATGAACATCAAACCCTGATCCCACCAAACACTGCATATGGGATGCTCACTTTTCATTTACTTCTCCCCCGTTGCTTGAAGAGCCGTACCCATCCGAGCCATGCATAGGGCAAGAAAAACTGCAGCTTATCCTCACTCCTCTGTTAACTGCCTAGGTCATCCCCATCTTTGTTCCCAGTGATGGGATCTTCTGGCCACTGCTGGTCCCAAAGCAGCCCTCACCCATCATCACCCACGCACCAAGGGGCTGCAGTGGGGACACACATGCCCTGTGGTAGGGCAAAGCCACTGCCACTGCTGGGGTGAAGGCGGGTGGCTCCTGCAATAGCACGGTCTTGCTTCCGAGACATCTCTTGTATGCTGTAGAACTAAGGCTTTCCTCTAGAAACAAATCTTGTTCAACTGCTTGAGTGTTGCCTGGCTGTGTGACAGCCAGATGCTCTGGCAGGTGACTGGGAACATTTTGTTGCATGATCTTTCCAGTTTCAGGGAGGAGAAGCTTCCTCATAGCTGAGAGTGGCAGCAAGTGAGGATGAGTGCTTTATGATGTACCTACAAAAGACAGATTCCATGTTGGATATGTCCCTTCCAAGGCTTCTGTGGCCATTTGCACTGGAAATAGGTCAGTTCTGGCTCCAGCTCTTTGCCAATGAACCGGCAAAAGGGGACAAAGCAAATCATCCATCACACAACTGCAGAGATCTTCCTGCAGAATTGACTGTGCAAGAAGGGCTGGGTTTTGGGTGTGCTCCCCTTGCGTGGCACTGAGCCCAGCATTGTGAGGGCTCCCTCTGAAGCAATGTGCGGGAAGTGGAGGTGGAAGGACGCCAGCGTGTGGGGAGCAGGAGGGTGAAAGCAAGATCTCGGGGGTGGGCTGTCTGTCAAATGCTGGCACTGATGCAGCAGGGCTGGTGATGGTGTCTGAGTGTAGAGCTGCTGCTGCTGTTGGGTTTGGGTTGGATTTGGGATGGGTTGAACTAAAGCCAGAGGTCAGTCCAGCCACAAAGCAACTGTTCTGATTTGCTGGGTGCTGGTGCAAGATTTCTGAATTTCCACATGCCATTAAAAGTCAGGACAGAACAGTGTTGGAAATGTGCTCCCAGAAGTGCAAAGTTAGTGTTGGCAGTATTTAAGAAGAGACTAGACAATGCCCTCAGACACATGGTGTGAGGACTCGATGGTCCTTGTGGGATTCTTCCAACTCAGGACATTCTATGATTCTACGTTGCTCGGATGGCTTTTCTACTCTGAGCAACCTGGTGTGCACAAATAGGGTCCCCCTTACTCAGGGAGTCGTTTCCCTCTGCAGCCCAAGCACCTGTCACAGATGCTGTCTCCCTTCCCTTGGTCCTGTGAAAGGCAGAGCAGCTCTGCAGGGCTGAAGATGCCCTGTTTTCCTGTGCACAAGCAGGTCGGTGATGTGTGGTGAAACCAGAGCACCTCCACCGGGGTCGCAGAGGTCACACTGAGACCCACCAGCTTTTAGCAATTGTGATTGCTCAGCTGCAGTAACTTTTTTTGAACCAAAGGATACTTTAACTGCTCCCTTGTGTAAGTCCTTAATGATGTGATGGCAAAGCTTTCTTCTTTATATCACTCTTATTATATAGCCTTTACATTTGCACTCGTGGATTTTATTGTGATAGTGCAGAGCTTCCAGATAAACTTCTCAGTTTATTAATTCAACTGCTTACGTGAGGGCAAGGAGCATTTTACACACTGCTCAGGGAAGAAGCTGTGGATAACCCAGCTGCAAACCCAGGAATCCCACCAATGCATCCAGACGGTCACTGCTGCTATATTTGACTTTACTCTGTATCCTGAGGCTACCAAAGCCATCAAAAGGCCACCGGTAACATCCCTTGAGTACGGGGATTTCTCACCAGCATGACCCTGGACCGGTGAACTCTGTCACCTGCTCCCCAGCCTTTCCCCATCCTCTACCCAGTGAAAATGTGCAGGGGCCCACGGGAGGCTGCTGAGGTGGGGCCAGCACGTGTTGTTCTGCAGTGCTTTGGGACTGGTAGAACAGCTCTTAGAGCACGATTTTACTTGGCACGGGATAGTTTTGCAATAAAAGAAATAAATAATTGCCATCCTGCTCTGCTGGGAGGTTGAAGTGTTTCCTTTTTTTTTTTTTTCAATGATCTGTTTGTACTGAGGCCAAGCTTTGAACACTTGGGCCTCAAAAATAAAAGTTTCAACAAGAACCATAATTGGGAGGAGGTTAAAATAAAGGCACTCCTGTGCCTTCATCCATGCTGCCATGAGACAGCTTTTCTTTTATGTTAGTTTTTCCTTTAAAGTAGAACACAAGGAGTGCATAGGTGCTGCACGCTGCTGACTCATCAGCTCTGAAGACAGGATCACCCTATGTATGTTGCTCTATACGTACCCCCACTGCCACCCAACCACCTGGGGCACCAAACCAGGCCGGGAGGGAATATTCCCACTGGAGATGGGGGTAGCTGAAGGATTCGGGGGATGGGGTAGGGTCTCCCTGCCCACATGGAGCTCTTCTCCTCCTCTCCTGCCCCAGTGAGCTTCTCGCCATCTGGAAGAGTGCAGACATGGGACTGGAGGCTGAATGGGGTGCGGGGGGAAGGCCAGTTCACCTTTTTTGGCAGCATCTTGCCATTAAATCAGCTTAAAGCGATCATGAAACCATAGGGTAGCATTTCACTCCCCTCTACTGTGGTCTTGCTCGTGAAAGCACTGATAGGAGCACCAGCTAGTTCATGTCAGATAAACATGGATGGAGGACAATAAGTTCTTAGGTAACAACCAACAGGCATCGGATAATAATAATTTTCGATTTTATGCACTGTACTAAATTCAAAGCTTCAGACGAAGCCCTGCTCTAGCAGTGTGGTATAGGAGGATTTCTACCAATCTCAGTAAGAGCCCTGCAGGCAGACAGCTTGCAGGGACAGGCTATGGGAGTTTCAGGAAGCTGCAAAATAGAGTAAATAATAATAAGTAGAAATAAAAACATATTTCATAAATGTGTTACCTGCTCTGTAGGAACTGGTCTCAAATTTCCTTAAAAAAAAGGGGGGGGAAAAAAGAAGATCACCACGTTATTTACATTCCATTGAACTCGCTGAAAAACCCAAACAAACAAGGGTACGGTATTAGGTAACTCTTTCACTTTTTTGATAGGACACAGCTACTTTATATCCTGTTCTTCAATGGATGAATTAAAATATTTAATATATTGCTTACACAAGTTCATACATGTAGGAGATGTATATTCCCTCAAATGCTACACCAAAGCAACTGTGATTTTTGCAGATAGGGCAGTATGGAGATGTGAGGCCAGCGACGGATTGAGGTTCCCTCATCATCCCAACTCGGTGGGGAGCTGTTGCAGGAGTGGGACGCAGGCACTGCAACAGAGCTGGGACTGCAGGACACCTCTCTACCCATGCCAAGGCAGCTGTGGGTTCAGGCTGTCTCCCTCTGTGCTTGTCCTGTGTCTCAGGAGGGTTTTGCAGCCCATGTGCTGTCAGGTTGCTGCTGGAGGTGCTGGAAGATGGATCTTCATGTTACAGCTTGAGCCAAAATTAACAGCTGCCAACATCAAAAAGAAGTCCTGCTGCAGGCAATGTGCTTCTGCCCCTCACTTGGTGCTGTCTGTGGTGTCCTCTGATCCCCAGGCAAGGCACTTGGGCTCAGGGGATAGATGAAAGCCCACAGGAAAGCAAATAAATAACTTTTTTGGTTGGGTTAATACGCTGGCAGTCCCCTGTGTGATCCTGTGAGTGTGGGTGGAAGCAGCTCATGAGGGGGAAGCAGGACCTTCCTGTTTTGATGGTGGGAAGCTGCTGGTTCAGCCGCACCGTAAGGTGGGAACGCAGCTGTAGCTGGCTTGTTTGAAACTATCTATTTCAGTGGAACCACAGTTATGCCTTGACTTTCCATGTCAGTGCGCCTGGAGCGTGGCTCTGTTCCTACACACCTGTCAGTAGAGAGACGGGACACCCAGACAAAGGCAGAAGATAAAAATCCTCATCTCACCCTTTGTGCAAATACTCTTACATATCCCTGCCTGTCTGACTTTACAGCATGACTCTTTCACTATTACTTTCTTGTGCTGGACTACTCCTCTATTATACTGTTGAATATGCTATGACAGAGATACCAAACGCTGCCAAAGCAAGCTGGCTGTGTCTGTTTGCTTCAGAACCCCCTGCAGAGTTAGTGCAAAACGCTGCTTCACAAGCCACGTAACTGGTGAAGCTCTGATGCTGGAGGACCTGGTCACTACACACCAAATAATACAGTAACAATTACGAAAACTAATAAACACTTTGTCCGGTTTTGTTAAACTGTGAATAGACCTTCAAGATAAGGAGATGCATAATGATTAGTTGATTTATTCTATGTCGTGAGAGCCAGTAGTGGAGTCCTCCTGCCTCTCCCTGCTAGGTATACACAAACCAAGCTCATGCTGCAATTCCACTGCCATATTTCTCTTCCTGGATCCAAGTTCTTTTTCAAGATATCAATCACCATGATTTCTAGCTCCAGCCTCTTGTATGTATTTGAAAGCAACTCGTTCGCTTACCTTCGTGGCTGCCAGAAAAGGGTTTCTCCACTGGGGAGGTAGTGTGGTCATTCACTCCAGGCTTACGCTCAGTGTCCTCTGCCTGTCTGCAGCCAGTGGGTCTTTGAAAACAGAACAGAAGTGACAGGAGGGGAGTGAGCAAGGACTGAAGAGCTAAGGAGATGCTGCACAGCAGAGTAAAGCGGTTTTGTTTGTTTTCTGTCTTTACAAGCACACAGCAGCCTGTGTAACTCCCTGGCTACAAACTGCAGCTCGTTTTTTATCAGATGCCAGTATGTTTGTTGACTGGGTGTCACCAGGATCACTCATGTGCCCATGCAGTCACTTCAGCACCATCCCGTCATTCAAAGATGCCGTAGTAAAGTTGGTGTTTTTTCCAACAATCAAAGTTTTGTTAAGCAGGACAGGTTGGGTATGTGGGACACATGTAGCAGGCGCCTGGCACTGTGGCAGCCTGGCGCAGAGGTGGTCAGGTGGATGCTGGGAGAGAAGGATGCCTGACCCGAAAGGCAGCACTGATTTTCTGAGATTTTCGCAGTTAAACCCTGTCCCCACACCACTTCCATCACTGAAATCCAAGTTGCAAAAGTGCTGCAGGGAGGAAAACATAAGCTATTTGTTACGGAAAATGCAGATGGATTTTTTTTTTTTTTTGGTTTTGCTAGTCTTGGTTTCTTCAGTCATCATTAATCTCTGCTTATATAGGCAAGTGGAAAGGCAATCCATTCACAAGGCAGTTGAACTGGAAATTTGGTGGTTATCTTGTGTTATCTTGGCTTGCCAGCTCGCTGCTTCTCCTGCCATCCGCAAACTGCCAAGTGCCCGGCGAAGTCTGAGGGAGCATTTCCTTTAGCAAGAATGAGCTGAACAGAGCAAATAAACTAAACGTCTAAAGCCAGGTCAACTGGGAACCCCTTTGGAGGATTCCTCCACATTCGAGTGACTTTTCTCCCTCTGTGTACATTGTCATGTTTGGCTGAAGTAGTGTTTTACTCGAGGGTGGCTTTCAGATACAACAACAGTGTAGCTGTGAGAATGAAAATATGAATGCTTTTGTGTGGCACCCAATTTGTTAACTGCCAGAGTGCAAAATCTCACTCAGCTTTGATATTACAAATAATATATTCCAGGCATAAAAAACCACTTTATTACTGATGGGAACATAAATAATTAGAGTAAAAGCTCAGATTTTGCCTGTGCCTTTGTCTTCACGCTGCTGGTTGGGTGATAGCTATGCAAGCAGCTGGGCATCTGTAAAGCAACTAAAAGCAACTCTCCTCATCATCTTTCCTGAGACATTTTTAAGCTGCAGTAATGCAACTCTCCCATCATGCTAAGCTTTATTGGTTCAGCAAAAGAAACTAAGAAACTTCATTGCAGACCAGATTATGCTGGTTGCAAAAATGGAGGGATTCTTCTGCTCTTCGACCCCATTATCTCCCTTCGTAGTGTTTTGATCAGCTTTCTTACACACAGCCTCGGATTCCGCCGAGACCTGCAAATTGCTTTTTTGGCTGCCAAATTGCCATAAACCTTCTATTTTTATGTTTTAAAAGAGCTTAAAACCCTCCATCCTCTTTGGACGTGTCTTTAAAATTGACCAGTACTGGGAGGATTTCATGTATATCCAAAAGCTTAGAAGAAGATGTTACCTCTACCGAGCTTCTAGTTTTACAGTCAACACACATGAAAAGCCCAGCGGGGATAAAAGGAACTTAACCAGTTCTGTCTAATGCATATAAATCTACCTAAGAGCTCAAGGCACTGGAAGTACTCAATGTGCTACATTTATCTGAGTATAAGATACAGAAATGGGTCTTCAGCCCCCATGCCACATGTCCCATTTTTATGCCAAGTTAATATAAATTAAGAGACTGAGATGAATAAACAAGGTCAGTTTGGGCTGGGCCAAGTTGAATCAATGTAAAATAATTGTCAGTATTTTCTGTCAGCAATGCTGGTTTATCTTGGCTCCGGATTCTCAGCGCTATAGATTATAAAATGTTTTCAGTGGAACAGTTGGCAGACATTTTATTGATTTTTCTTTGTTTCGTGAATGCTGGAAAAATTTCCATTAAGTATACACGCTGCTCATGTGACGAAGCCAAATTGCTTTTTCAAACTTTTCTTTCTTCAAGTGAGCTAATGCAGTAATATGTTGGCAATCTAATTTAATCAAGAGGATCTTTATTTGTAATCAAGAGGCCATAGAGCGCACCTTGATACATCTCGAGTACTTATGGGGTAATAAGAGTTAATTTTGTATTTTCAACACATGTTGACTAATTAATTTGCCCAACACCCCTTTGAAATTGGTAATGTATTATCTCAGTTTTACAGATGTAGAAATTGAGAAGGCAACTTCATGCAAAGCCACGTGTATTTGCCTTCCGTCACGTTCCCGATGCATGTGAAGCTCCTGTTGCCTTCACCGGGGCTGAACAACAGCAAATAATGAGAAGGGAAGCCGCAGAAACTGGGCAGGATTAGCACTGCTGAGCTGCTGGATCCCACCTCCACAGCGAATTTCCTACACTACATCGCCACATCCCCACAGCACACCTCTTAATAGAGTTACTTTGGAACCGAAAATTGCTAGGACAGATAGAGCAGCTTGTAGGATTACATGTGGACTTGTAGCAGACCGTATTTCTCAGCCTATATTCCTTCTATTTTAAGTCCAGGTTGGCTTCCTGGTTAAAGAGGACTTTTGAAAAATTGATTGACAGTGAAAGAACAAAGAGAAGTGCCATTACAGTGGTGAATGTTTAATTGGTTTAATTGCATGAAACAATGGAGTAAAGAGTAAGAAATCTGTTTAATGTTTTGGTGCCTTGTTTGTTTGTTTGCTTCTTTTTGTTTTGTTGTAGCTTTTTAAAATGACACACAGAAGGGCATGCAGTGGGATAACTCTAATTCTCTCACTCCTAATACTGATTTAATAACTAACATATACAGATATGAAAGATTGTCATGCAGTTTTCTCTTAATGCTTCCTGAGGTTTGATCAGTGATGCCATAGATTCAAAATATACAAATTCTTCTGAGCTTGAATAAAAACCTCGCAGAGCCATAGAAATCTGTGTAATTTTAAGTGCATAAGCAACAGAAAGTTTTATGATAAATATCACTGTGGTGATGTATACTTTTGCCTTCTATCCTTACAACTTGTATTAAAATAAGAGATATCCTAAATAAAATAGGAGTAGTTCTGGTTTGGGGGAAGGGGACAAAGTAGATGGATAATAAGCCAAAAAAAACCCGTAACCCAGCTCAACACACATCCTGACACTACCAGCAAATGCAAGATATTTAAACCCAAAATGCATTATGGTAAGGAAACAGAGAAACAGAATGACAGAGTGATGGGGAGGAATCCCACACCGCAGTTCTCAGTGTCGATGGCAGAGCAGTGACCGCAGCTGCAGCTCCGTGCTGACTCTTGTGTGCCAGATCTTGGCACGGTCACAGGCACTCACTAGTTGGCTCATCCAGAAATCAGCTGTCCCACAGGGGGTCAGTCAGTTCCTCTACCATGTTGCCGAGAGGATCAGTATGCTACCTCAGTCCTCTGAACAACAGTGTCCATACCTCCTGAAAATATTTTCCTCATTTATGAGCAGCAAAAGGGTTACGCTGGTCAACATGTTTACATACACAGATAACAAGAATAATGACAGGACAAGAACTGCTAGGCATAACACATCCAACACTTGGAAGGAGAGAATGACAATGGTCAAACGCAAATGTAAGCCAGAGATGAGAGCTCTGTCTTGTAAAATTATTCACTGGACTGTGCATTTTTGGTGGCATTTAACTGTCCTGTTAATGTTACGGTGAAAGAAAACATGCATCAAATAAAATGGCTCTATCTGAAGCTTTGTCATGAAATCTTTACTGCCCATAACTTACTCTGCGTGTTTGCAAGGTTTGGAAAGTTGATTCCAGTTCTCCACTGATAGCAACACTACTGCTACCAAAATGTCATGCAGTTAAGCCAATTTCCTTTCTCTGTAAAACATACTTTAGTCTCAAACAAAGTTCTCTGTTTTCTGACTGTTAAGGCAAGAAAGGAAGACAGACTTTGCTTAGCATAAATTCTCAAAGAAATAAACCCTTGGGACTATTTTATAAATGATCATTTTGGTTTCAGCCTTTTCTGTCCCCATCTCTATCCCAGCCTACGGCTTTCCTTGTTAGGCAAAGGAGATGATATGATTTGAAGAGTTAAACAAAGTGATTTGTTAATCATGCAGCCTGAAAACTGGGCTTCTGTTACACATCTGAAGATGTTAGGCTCCTTGAAGGGCATCAGTAACAAGGTTTATTAAGTAAGTTAAACAGAAATGACCTCTGCTAGTCTTCACAGGGCCTAGGTGTAGTTCATGAGATATTCCTCAGCTGTCCCAAAACAAAGGTTCTGTCAAAGTTTAAATGCAGGAAAGAAAGAAGTCTGGGCATATGCAGGAGAAGAGCTTCCAAAAACTGGGGTGAGATATGGATTTGGGACAGTATCTGGGTCTGACAGAGGTGGTAGTGTTAGAAACACAGGTCAATTGATTTCATGGTTTTGGTGTGACTACCTGGTACAAAGACATAAAGCCAAGGCAGATGGAAAAAAAGACACTGGGAAAGAAGAAAGAGTCCAGATCTGAGCTGACTCTTGTCACATCACCAGCAAGGACGTTTGCTGTAGGAAGTCACGGTATGAAGCCAACAAAAGCTATAGGCTAACCTTGACCCCCTAAACTACAAATCTAGTCTTCAGAGCCAATATCTCATGGATTTCATGGTGTGAACTGTGGGGCTGTCATATGTAGGGACAGGAGTTAGACTCTATGATCCTTGGTGGGTCCCTTCCAACTCAGGACATTCTATAAAGCATGGCTGAAGTGAATTGGCCAAGAGAGGAGGCTGTATTGTGCATGGGGTTATGGCAGTAGTAAATCTATTACAAAAATGGAATTTTCTTCTTTAGTTTTTCTTGATGGGAAAGAAGTAAGTAGGAAATGATTCAGGATGTACATTTATCTCACTGTTGAGCAGAATACATAAACACCGAAGACTAGCATTAAACAGCATGCGGAAGGGAGAAAGCCAATAATGAAACAAAAAGTGACCAAGCTAATGAACAATGAAGGGTCTTTACAGAAAAGAGAACGTGTCCTGATTATTGATTTTTAAACTGCAGGTAGTGGTTGGAGGCTGGGAAGACATGGACAGTGGAAATGTCAGATATGAATTTGTGATGTGGGAAACTGGTTAGAATAATAATTTTGCTGTGAACTTACTAAGATACTCAGCTGCAAGCACTATACAACTGCAATTTAATAAACTTCACTGCATTTTAGTAAGGTGTTGTTGCCATTTTTTTAGTGAATTCACTGAGGCAGCAGAAAGCAAATACAATTTGATTTTAGGTTCCCATGTTGGATCGGTTAAAAGAAAATTCCCCAAGCGCTGCATAAATCTACCCATTATAAACTATGTCCTCTGCTGATGTCTCAGATTAGGCAGACAAATCTCTAGTATAGAACAGAACAGAAGAATAGAATAGTATAGTATAGTATAGTATAGTATAGTATAGAATAGAATAGAATAGAATAGAATAGAATAGAATAGAATAGAATAGAATAGAATAGAATAGAATAGAATAGAATAGAATAGAATAGAATAGAATAGAATAGAATAAATAGGACTGTTTCAGCTGGAAAGTACCTACAATGGTCACCTAGTCCAACTGCCTGACCAATTCAGGGCTGACTGAAAATTAAGGCATTTTTGGTAAATTTCATCCCAATAATTACAGCACAATCCTGCAATCTTGGTCAGTGAGATGAAACATTGTAATGACTGTAAACTGAGAATGTCCCTATTTATGTAGGCTCCTAACACTCAAATCCTTCCTTTCTTTATGCAAATTTCTTCATATTAAGAAGTCTGATGCAGACTTGGCAGCAGATAATATTATAGAAAACAAACACTGTGAAACTGGAGGCAAAACATAGCCCACAGTTACACACTTGTAACTATCTGTGGGGGTTTTTTAAGCACAGAGAAGAGGTTGTTGGAGATTCATATCCCTCATCATGTGGCCCTCCCAGCTGGTTGGCATTGTCACACACAGTGCCTTTAAAACTCACATTCACGTTGGCTGTGGCTATGGAGAAGTTTTCTTTCACAGCTCTGCAAAACACAGCCAAAAGCTCTGGGTGCTCCTGGGGGAGGTCAGCTGCAAGCGCTGGGTGTCGGCAGGTGGAGGAGCTGGTTGTGTGGGTGGGGAGCTTGTTTTACACTCACCAGCACAGCAAGAGGCAAACAAAAGCCCTGGGAAATCCCAACGGTTTATGCAGCTCTGGCAATTGCTTGTGAGGTACAGCAACTTCTGGTGACCCACCTGGGCAGACACAGGCAAAAATGGTCAAGCTGGTGAGCCTGGGAGTAGGAGTAAAGTCGAACTCTGTATCTTTCTCCTCAGACACCTGACAAGGGGAGACGTGGGACTGCCAGAGATATGTGAGTCATAGCAACCTCCAGGAGGGAAAAGGTGAGCTGGAGGAAGGATAGTGTGTTTACACCTTGGGATTAGAGGCATGTTGGGATTAGTCTCTTCTCTAGTGCTCTGTTAAAGGAGCTCCTTTTATTGGAGCACTTGGAAAGTCCTCTGTAGTCAACGCAGTCGCCAGCACGATCTTACTGTCTTAATTACTTACCCATACCAATATGGCGCTATCTCCATCCTGGAAGTTAAGACAGAAGTATTGCGTACTACATTTTTAAAAGCAAGCCTCATCTCTAAATCTATTAGGTACCTCTGAAAGCTTTTGACAGTGTTCTGTATCCTAGAAGTTGTAGGAGGCTATGTATTTCACTGGCAGTGTGCAGCTGGTATAATGGATATTAGATCTAATACTGCAAAAGTTCAATCTCTTCATGTGAGTAAAGACAGAAAACTAGGTAACATACAGATTTCCAGAAGGAGAAAGAAATGCGTTTCTTTCCCACACAAAGAGTGTTCAGCACAGTCATATACAAATGGTCAGGATCATTTGTCAATGTGGAAGTTCAATATTGTACTCACACTAGATTTACTAAAAATGTTCCTACATGGAGTAGGCATAGAAAAAAAAAAAGCACATCTACATACTCACTGAGAACAAATAATTGTTTCTTTTCTATCAAGAATGCATGAAGAAAAATAAGAGAAATAAAAGCTCTTTTAATCTTTCAGAAGAGCTGCTTCATTCTAATTTCCTATCTGTTGCAAAGTGGTGAGCTGGTTCACTAGCAAAAAAAGCATCGAAAAAAACGCTGTTGTTTCTCTCCTGCTAGGTAAATTTTAAGTTTTAATCAACTTTGGAAGAAAGGAACCCTTGAAAGATCATCCCAGGGATTTTGATCCCAGGCTACTGATGAATTTACAGAAATCTGCAAAGATCACGTTAGGTTTTAAAAAGTTCTGTTTATCACTTGTAACCATTAAATTGCTGCATTTCTGTTGCTGTATTTCTCTCTTCTGCATATTCATCAAGGAAGACTGCATTCACCCAAATGGTGTAATTTGAAAATGGTTGTGGTAGTGCATGTTAAATGCTCACAAACTGTCTGTTTCTGCAGATTGCTTTGTGTCCATGCCATGTCCTTCTGGTTTCTGAGTTATTCTTTGCACGTGTTTAGTGTCTTAATGTTTTATTGTGTTTACAGTCATGATGTAGGTGACAACTGAGGTTGTCAGGAAAGTTCAGAATATCAAACATACATTTCAAAAGTATTTTAGGTAATTGTTGCGCCCTCCCTTCTATATTCCGTTATGGAAATATAGGATTTTCCTTGGCCTTAAGGAACATTTGTGATAGCCACACAAGTTGTGTGTGTGCCCTTCCCTGCTCACCTGCGGGAGCAGCTCTGCGCCGGTGGTCTGCCAGCTGGACCTGGAGCAGGCAGGTCACGCTCTCCGCCGTGCTCAGATCGGTCAATGAAACCTTCACGAGATGTGTCGTCTTTGTCTGGCTGCCCCAGAAGTTCTGTTAAAATGAATCAAGATATGATATCAGGCTTACTTAATTTAAAAGTACCAATCAAGTTGCCAACTATTTACCTTAGTTGTCAATAAAGACATGGGTGTTCCATCTTGTAAGGGCTCAAATCCAATGGAGAACTATACGCTTAGACAACTTTCACTCTTGACTTTTTACCTTGAAAAGGCAGCCAAGTAGCTAATGACCGGCAACAATAACACACCCAAGAGTTTTTGGAAGGGAGTGAGTGAGTGTGTGTTGGTTTTAGTTAGCCTTCTATAAATTGCCAACTACAGAAGGTCTAGCTGGCTGCTAAAGGCTGCTGTGTGTGAGTATTTCACTGTTGCCATGTGGATTAAAGTCTTCTCATTTGGACTGTTCCCCCACAAGGCTATGTGTAGCTCCTTCTTTTAAAAATAAAGATTTTACTTAGCTTTGTTTCAAAATATTTTGGTTCACAATTGAGACCTGAAGTCTTTAAGTAGGTGAAGAAGGGGCCTCCAATTCCCAAGTTCCAGTCTGAACAATTTGGGGAAGGAAATTTTTTGAAAATACTTGAACCACTTAAAAATATAGAAGAAGAATTGCATATTCTAGGTGTGAGACTTAAAGAAAATATATAAAAAAATTAATCAACCCCCAGGCTAGCAGAATTTGCATTAAGAAAAAAAATTCTGTTACACAGAAAGGCTTTAAAAGTTTTTTCTCAAAATTGTAAGACCCTCTTGCATGTTGCTTTTTTTAAATCCTATTTTTTTCCCCTTGTTCTCTGCCTTCCCAGCTCCTGTATAAGCTAATCTGCATGATACCCATGGTGTTGCCATGGGCAGTGTGAAGGATATAATGCTCTCACGAGCGTTACCATACTGCTAGTTTACATTTTGGCTGGAGACCCAGAATGCTCACTGACTTAGGAAGGCAAATCTACTTGTGAGCATTTCTGAACCTCTGAGTCCTAAAAAGCTAATGCCGTACTATTGCTGCTGACCATTTCTACTCTTTGGGCTACTTAAATATTATTAGCATCTGTGGTGTGAGAAAGGGTGAAGTGTGGCAACCAATTTGGCTTTCTCAGGTAACTGATATTCTCTGCCTGTGCTGCCATTTCCCACATGTGGAGAAACATGTGTGGGGAAACAGCCAAGTCGGTCAAGGGCAAGACACCTCCAAGCATGCACAACACTTTACAATAAATAAAGGAGCTAAACTGGCCCTGCTGCAATTTCTCTACCTTGAAGAAAAAATCCAAAGAAGAAAAAAAGGAGGGGAGCAAAAAGGTGTACGAGCAATGCTCTGTGTCTAGGAAACTCAACTCAAGGGCAAGGTAAGTCGGTTTCTCTGGAGATCTCTTCTTGAAGCCTGTTGTAGAGTGAGCAACCAAGAGAAGGAGGGGACCAATATGGAAAACTTAAAAAGATACAGGAGAAACTGCTTTTGATGTGCAGGAAGAACTCTGGGAAAGGGCTTAAATAAAATTCCCATTGAGGAATTTGCCATCTAGGCAAAATCCACTGCAGCATTCATGGGACAAACTGACAGCTCTCACTGTCAAGCTTCCACCTGTGAACCGAGTCTTTGGTCCCGAAAAGCCTCCATCTTCACTTGGTCTTACCTTTAAGGAGGGAAACGTTAAACCTTTTAGTTTTCTAAATGTCAAAGCTAAGACATACAGTGTGAGTCAAGCTGATGTAATTACTTTTTTTGTCTTTACACCTACTCAGTAATGTCTAAGGCCTACTTAACTTACAACCCTAGAGTTACAAACTTTCACCAATATATGATGTCCATGGCTTCTCCTCAGACATCACTCCTGAGGCTGACCTAGCTCCAAGGAGCAGTGGCATTTCAGGATGTAAAACCCTGAGAGATGCTGAGAGAGGAGAGCACATTGAGAAAGGAAACAAAATTGGATTGAGCAGCTTTGTCTTGATCTGTTTCCATCATACTCACAATTTGCATTTTCTTGTACCTGCTGAGAACCAGATCTGAATAAATCACAGCCCGCTGATGTCAGTCACTGCAGTGTAACCCATGCATGTGCTCTGGGTAGGACCGAGCGATTTTATAATGTGAGTGTGCTACAATTTGGATGTATCCAGTCCTCGTGTGCCATATTTTTAATGAACACTATGAGCAATTATAACCATGGCCACTAACTTTGATATTTTGCACTATTGATGCAGGACAGCTATACCTTGTTAAATAATGCCACTGGACCCATAGGAACCTCATGGAAAACAGAGCAGTCTGTCATATGCAAGCATACGTGTGGCCAAAACTGGGGTGTGAGAGGGGTTCTTATCCATGGGAATGCAAATAGATTTTTTTGCTCTTTCATATCTAAATTAAGTATCTGAAACTGACCTAAAGATAGGCAGATCTAACCTATTCTGGTCTGGGTATACAGCTGCACTGTCGCAGTAGAACATTAGATAGGATCAGATGCCAGAAGTGGTTCAAAGCCACAAAAACATCAGATATGAGCTCTAGAGTAAAGAAATAAACGTTTTTGTTGTGGGACATTGGACTATGTTCCCTGTGAGAAGAGCTACAGCAGGAAAAACAAATGTGCAAAGAATACTGTTTAAACAACACAGCCCTTCCCAAACCAGAGGCAACATATCCCACATTTAATTAAAAAGAAAAGGATTTTGGCAATAGCGCCATAGAGGTGGGACAGGGTGGTGGTCCTCACATCTAGATGAGGGCTCTGGCTTGGCTTTGGTGCATAATGAAGACTTGACTTTGTACTAGCGTTGGAGGTATCACAAGTTGCACCTAAGATTTCATATTCAGGTAATCTGGAATTTTACTTTGTCTTATCGCACAATAAACTTTCTGGTTTTAATTCTAACTGAGTATTTGCTTATCATGTTAAGATCTGGGGTTTTGAATTTTAAAAACTTGAGAGTTGGTATTGCGGCTAACGTTGTTTCATCATTGAAGTCATTTATCAGATGCAATAATATGAACTATGGTAAAAATCTTAATCTACAATCCCATTTGTCATGATCAATATTAGGACAATGTTGTACACACACAATCGCAGAATGAACGTTCTGCATTTCCATAATTTGCTGATAGCGCCTGTCTGAAATAGCCAAATATGTTTCTTTACAAGTCTACTACAAGTTCTCCTATGGTTTAATGAGCAGGATGCCCTCTGAACACGGTACACAGGCGATGAGATCTCACGCCTTTCCTGCTTATATATGTGTCATTATATAAATGTGTCTACTCTCTTTCGGATCTGTGTCTGCAAATCAGAAGCTCTTGCCATTCTCCAGTATCCTCCACTAGACTTTCAGGTATAAAAAAACGTATTTTAAAACATGCAATCCAATGGTAAAATGAAAATCTTCCTTTAATATTGTTTGCAAAATTGACGGATCTTTTTAACAGAAGCCATTAAATTATTTACAAAGTAGCAGCTGCTCTTGTAAAAATACAGACTTTTTTGGGCATGAAAAATAAACTAGTTGATAAGCAAGAGATAAGTAATTTGACTTCTTCTTTGTGTGCTTGGCATGGTATGCAGAGCCAATTCTGTACAATCTGATGTTTACAGAGCAATCGTAATGTACGACCTCCTTAGGCAACAGGGACACAAGAAGCCTTTAAAACGCTGAAGCAAGCATTTAATCAGAACTCTTCATGCTGATCTTTGAAAAATTCAATAAGTTCAAAAAATGTAACTCCTTCTAAAGATAAAATATCAGTTTTTTGCTTCAGGAGTTGCAAATGTATCCCAATGAACTCCCAGTGAACCACTGAGACTTCAGACACACTGCTCTTCTTTTTATCAAAAAAAGAAGCAAATAGTAGATTTTTTTCTGAAAGAAACAAATCAAAGGTCTGAACAAATGCAAATGGTTAGGCAAAGCAAGCACTGTAAAACAGTTTAGTAATAACCCAAACAATCACGCTTCTTTTTTTTTAGGCATTTAAACATTTTTTTTTTAACCTGAATAGCTATTTCCACGTTAATTTGTTAATATCTCCTTTTAGTATGTATTAACTTTTTAAAAAATGTTTATTTTTATATTAATTTTTTATGTTGATCTGTTGAAATCAAGCTCTCATGCTTTTATGAGGTTGGTTGGTATGTTTGTTTGTTTCTTTTAAGGCAAATAACTACTGCAGGAGGCGTGAGATTGAGCATCATCTCACGCATTAGCAAGTTGCTCCACCTTTAGTCTACTCCAGGTTTTCTCAAATTACATGAAGATATTTCTAAAGCCACTGGGTAAAATTCTTTTGGTATCAAAATCAGTGCGAACTTCCATTGCTGCCTTGAGTGTGGTCAGCTCTTTTTTTTCTGTCTACAATTGTTTTCCTGAAAATGTCTTTCTAAATAAACAGTTGCTAATAAAGTTGTTTGGTTTCAACAAATTCCTGCAGGGAAATCACACATCTTTGTCTGTGTGTGTGTAAAAATATAACTCTAAACTTCTCTGTTTTTTTGGGTCTAGTTTTCCACGGCTTCTTATTTTTAGATTATTTTTGTGTTGTTTTGTTAATTCCCAGTGCTGACATGTTTTCATTTGACAACTATAAACTACCAAAATATTATTTTTATAGTGCTTTTAAAACTCATTGAGAACAGCTGTTACTGCTGAGAGAGCTGGAAAAGGTACATTAAATCAAACCATCTCCCATTTGTGTTGTAATTTAACAATTTGATACCTGAGAAGATAAGGCACTTCAATCACTACTAAGTAGAAGCAAACCTTAACGGTAGCACAACATGTCATTATTTCACTACTTGGATATTAGGCTTATTAACAGCAGCAGCAAAACTGTTTCAGTGGGTGTGCCAGGAAATTTAAGAATTAAAAATAAAACTGATGTGATAAAACTAAAGAAGTAGTTAACATTTATAAACAGCTCCTTTTTTTTTTTTCTTTCTCTTTTTTCAGCGTAGACAGTTACATTTCACTTAGCAGTCCTCTGCAGCTTGCAGTGAAACCTGGCTTTAAAACTTTCTGCGTATGGAAATGCCAAGTCTTTACTAACTCTGGCTGAGATTTCAATCTCTACTACTCATTTGCTCTGCTAGAATCATACACAAAATAAAGTTAACCACTACATAGGCTGAATAGTTCATTTTATATCTCCCTGGAGCCTAAGTAATCAGGTGCCTTAGGAACTATCCTGGCAGTGTCAATATTATTTAATTAAAAAAAAAAAGGTGTGTCTTACAGGGTGATCCAGATGTGGTAGTACCAAACTGTGATGGATCACCAGCTGAAAGAGACTAAATAACCAAGGATTTGCTTCAATTCCAGGCCCTTTCACTTCAAAGGCTTGACTAGTGCCCCAGCAATAGAGATCTTGCACCTCTAGATTTTATCGGGTTGCCCGAACCGTGTGAAGTTTGCCTTGTAAGCTTGGCAGCAGGCAAGTGGTTCTTCTCTCGGCTGCTGATGCATGTGAACAAGCTGGAGTGCCAAGACACGAGATGAGCAACCTACGGCTGCTGTTGTTCAGTAATTACAGCAGGCACAGGAGGGAGGACATTCCTGGTGACTGGGCACTTGCTTTGTTTGGTAAGTGGTACTTCAGACCACGTCTTTTTTTTTTTTTTTTTCATTTTAAGTGACTATCTAGACTTACCTGTTCTAAAGGAAAGATGGGCAAAAGCTGTTGGTGAGCAGAGACACTGTTTGGGGTGAAGGCTGCAGCAGGCGAAAATGTGGGTGTGTGCTCCAGAGCATCTCGGCGAAAGCATTCAGGGAAGACCTGATTATTCGTAAGTGATGCTCTAGAGACTCGGCAGAGGCAAACATGCCTCCGGCATTGCAAGCCCCAACCCACAACGGGCAAAGCAGGCGCTGCCGAACTTGCGTGTTCCTTCAGCTGCTCTTCGTGACGCCCGTGCACGGGGCACACCCTCTGCCTGGCTCTTCCAGGCCAAGGACCCAGCGTCTCTGCTCCCGGCCTCTGCCCTCCAGGCATCCCGAGCAGGGAGATGTGCTGGTCAGATTGAGGCAAGTAGTCTCAGGGGAGAAGAAAACCATTCCAGGGGGTTAATTGAAAGAGAAATACATCTGCAAACACAAGACGCAAAATGGAAGCCTGCAAATAAACGCTGCCAGCTGGAAGCTGGCCAAACTGATACAGCAGAAAAGAAATTGAAGGTTAAATGTTTTGGATGCTGAAGGCTTGGAGTTCAAAGAGGAGCTCATGGAAACTCCCAGCCACCAAGTCCACACAAAGAGGCTCTAGGCAAACACAAGCCTTTCTGCAGGACAGCTTTATCCCAAACAGAGTTTCCAAAAGGAATGGTTCAGACGAATGTTTAAGGGATATCTTTTAGCACCTGCGAGTTCTTGTGCAAGGGAAGATGATGCCCACAGGTGAGCTATGGCTGAGGGGCAGAAGGACTTGCTTTCTGTAGGGAAATGGATGAGAAATGCATATGCCCACATTGGGTTGGAAGAATCATGTGTAGCTGTGGATGTATTTTTGTTGCTTGGTAGAAAGAGGCAGAAAGGAGCTGCAACTCCAGGCCAGGAGGTGAGGGAAACCAGGGCAAGGCTGAAGGTCACTCTGCGTTCCCTGGAGAAACAGCTCCTGTCCATATCAGGAGGGAGGGACCATACCTGATGGCAACACAGTTTTCACCAGTTATAGGACTGAGAGATTGCAACCAAAAACTCCAGCCTAAATCTCGGGGTTAAAGCACCTTTAGAAGGATGTTCCCTTTTCCAAAGAAAATCTCTGTTCCAGATCTGCATGGGCTACTGTTTTCTACGCGGTGGACTGGGAGTAGCAAAGCTGCCTTTTTCCACTGGACCAGGAAGCTGAACTCAAAACAGAGGATGGAACAACTGGTGATGAGTCCCTGGCACACCCTCTGTGCCAGGCCTTTCTGGCTGTTTTGGAGAAGGACCCTGTGTTTCCAGCACTGACCCTCCCCTAGGGGCTATACAAGACCACCTTGGTCTTCAGACAGCCTTTTCTTTAATCAGCTGAGGTCAGAGTCCTTTATAAATGAGGTCTGCGTTGTTATCCTGTGCTACAGTGGGGTATGAGAGTGGCATGAGTGACGGCAAGGCACAGTTGCATGACACTGAGGCTCTCAGTGCAAGAATTATGTTTACAGGTGGGAAAGTCTTAGACTTAGTATCGACGCTTTTTGAGCAGGTACATAACTACACCGTAGCACTGGAGCAAGGCTAGAGTTCAAGAGTTAGCTGATTGTATCTCTCTCCAAAAGGAATTGCCTCAGACCAGTTAATTTGTCAAGATAACGAATTGCAGCAATTCTCCTCGTTTGGAGCTGGGCCACTAACATGGATCTGAACTGTATTTAAACTCTTGATGACAGAGACTGAAAAAAATATTGCAATACTGGAGGTACAGGTTCCTAAAGTAAAACTGTGTGTACAGCTGGAGCTGAGAGGCAGCAAGGCCATGTGAGTACACATCCTGCATATCCCTTAGACATGAAGAAATTCCCTGGGGCATTGACTCTGGTGCCTGGACAGGCAGAGATCATCTCGAATCTTTGGGAGTGATTTAGATCCAAAAGGATAATATAGTACCCATTGAGTCTCAACTCCTGGAATATGAGATAACAAGAGCAGGATTTTTACCTCCCTCCTTCCAAAAAAAAGAAACATACCACAAAAGTACTGATTTGAAGTTATTGAAGGTTTTCTAGTAGCCACAAGAAAAAACCCCTCTATGGGCCTGATGCTGTGATTCTCACAACACACTATTCTCCCAAGCCCCAGGTCTTTTCTGTGAAGCATTAGACACGAACAAGTTTGGAGGAGAGGAAAAGCAGAAGAAAGCTTCAGTAAAAATGGAGGTTTAGCCCAGTGACTGTCCTCTCTGTATGCTGATAGTAAAGTAGATAGCACCAGGTAAAATGAAATGATGTGTGTTCTTGTGCCAGACCTTCTCCTCTGGCTGCCAGGTGTTCCTTTCCCCACAAGAGAAACGTGAACCAGAATATATCCTGTACAACTCAGGGGAACTGAAAAGAAATTGGGATGAGCAATACTGTCCCTGATGGACGCTCCAGACGTGCTTAGGTTGGGGAGCAGGACCAACTTTCCCTGGGCTTCACTGGTGTGCTCCTCCAAAGAAGGCAGCACAAAGCCTCTGCTGCTACTGGCATCTCCTACGAGTGGAGTAGGACACAATGAAGTCTCTTCCGTTTCTGCTCTAGCAGTGCTTTTCAGTGTTGGAAAAAGCAGGAATGTTTTCAGAAATGATTTCATGCTGCTAGGTTAAGTAGAAATAATGCCAGGTAAAGACAGAGAAGTATGCAAGACTTTTTACAAGGACAACCTGACTCTCACCTTGCATTGGCACACCCTCTCTGGGAAAAGGATGTACCGAAAACAAAATGGGTTGTTGATGACCGTGCGACTATGTCAGTGCCTTAAAAAGCATCAACATAAGAAATTAGCCAGGCAGCTCATTTCAGAATATCTCTGCTGAATGTTCTACTTAGGAATGAAATTACTTTCTTTCTCATGTTATTCAGAGTAATCATTCTCTACCTGTAAGTCCACTTAATTTAGAAAAGCAAAATAGCTTTTATTTTGGAATAAGTGCATCCACAGGCAGAGTTCTTTCAAAATAGCTAATCTGGTTATTGCCACATGTAAACAAGCCCTTATAAATTGATGGGGATGGTAAAGAACTCGTGAAGGTATGGCCCAGAACTTCTTACTCAATTTGCAAGCACTTACTTAGACCTATCTTCCTCAGGGCTAATATGGTGATCAACACAGCTTACAGAGACAGGTTCAATTTAAACAACATAGTTTGAAACATATGTTTGAAAAAGAAATGAGCTTTTGACAATTGCCTCCTCCTGTTGTTCCAAGTCTACCTTGCTTGAGTTGATCCTCACTTTTAAACACCACAGTCAAGTGGTAACCTGATGTTTGGTAGATCTCAGAAGTGTTGATTGCCCATAAGGTTGGGTCCAAGGCTGGTATGGGTGGGAGATGAAGTGCGTGCAGCCTCTTCTAGAACAAGTGAGTGACCAATAAAGGGTAATGTTACGTTGCCTGTGGCTAGATTCTTGGCTTTGGCTGCAGTAGAAATGTCTTGCTATGTGCAGATTGCAAAGAGAGGATTAAATGTTACAGCAGAAAATCATAGAAAGAATAGGTATTTGCAGGATGGATGATGTCATCTTGTGCCATATGTAGGGTGCTTATCTGTTTTTGTTCCCAAGACTTTTCTGCTGCTGGAGTGCTCTTGGGAAAGAAAGGGCCATCTCAGACTAGAAACCTGGGCTGAGGTTGCACTGACTGTGTTTGTGGTGACTTAGTGCGTGTGTCCACACAGCATGGCAGCAGCAAGAACTATGTGGGAGATGAAAAGTGACCTAGATCAGCACCCCTAATTCCTGCAGCTGTGCTAGTTGCTCTGTCCTTTGCAAGTTTGATGTGAACCAATACCAGTCATGTTAGAGACTGACCTTGTTTTCTTGGAGAAACCTGTGTAAAAATGGCTATAACAACACTCTTGACACTTACCTCACAGGATGTTGTGAAGCTTAATTAAATGTGGCAAAAACATTTTGAGATCCTTAGATGAAAGATGGTTTTATAAATGCAAATTATAATAATTACAGCTAGTAACCACCATCAACTACCGAAACAATTAATTCAGGTTGCCACAGGCCATCACAGCAATGTGTGCAAAGAGGCATCAGCCATTTAACAACGTATATATTGCGTGAGAACTCAAAGCCTTAAAAATGTTGTAAACACAGGAAAAAACTAGACACTTGGGGCTTGTCCCCGCTGGGTGCAGTTGGTGGAAGTTTCCTCTATCGCTTCCATCACTCCCGTGTTTGCATTGTGACTTCCCCAAGGAGACGAGCCCACTTTAAAGATCGCATCAGTGTGACTGCTGTAAGTCCCTATGATTTTTATATATATTTTTTAATATTTATATATTTATATTTTATTTATATTTATATTTATATTTCCATTTTTGGAAAATGACTGCAAATAGCTTGGCTCACAAAAATTGAGAAATACATAACTCTGTTTTTTGTTAATTCTCCCTCCCACCCCCCAGCCCACTTATAGCATCACAGAATAGACTTTGGCTACAGGGTATTATCCAGCTGACTTTCCAAGGGCGAAAACAAAAGCTAAGCAATCAAGATGTGTCTGCCCAAATACTTAAAGGCCCAGTGCACACATTTAGTTGACAACTGACTGAAATCTGAACCATTTTGCTCAGCCTTTCTTGTTGCTTCAAAACTGATTTGGGCTTAAATAGCTAAAACTTACAGGTGTTTAAATGCTCTCCCTTGTCAGCTGAACAGCCTCATCAGACATGGTCTGAGGATGCAGTCAGACTGGAAGAGAGATCCAAAGACCCCACAGGTGAATCCCAAAGAGCAGGCGAGCCCACCTGTGCCCCTCAGGCTTATTTCACTGCTTGCCTTGAAAGACAAAAATTCAGAAGAGTAGTAGTTACTAAGCATCCAAGTTACCAAAGCAATTAGGCTAAATGCACTGCAGCTAGAAATTTAAGCAATGCACTGAATTTAATTTGAGAATTCATGGTCATAAGACTGAAACCTTTAACATTTAACCTAGCAGCAAATTAAATCAGCTTTCTGATCATGTGAAAAATTCTATACTATTGAAGTTTGAAAGTGTGAAGCACACACTTATTAAAAGGAGGTTTTTACTTTTTCTTTTAATGAAGAAAAACTTCAGACCAGTTAGTTGCCTAATCCAAATAATGGAGAAACGGGAATACCATCTGTAAATAAAGCCCAAAGTACAAAACAGTATTGCTTTCTGGCCTCTGCCAGACTAATCACAGAATCACAGAATGTCAGGGATTGGAAGGTACCTCAAAAGATCATCTAGTCCAATCCCCCTGCCGGAGCAGGAACACCTAGATGGGGCTACACAGGAAGGTGTCCAGGTGGGATCTGAATGTCTCCTATACTTCAGTCTGTGCCCATTGCCCCTCATTCTATTGCTGGGCACCACTGAGGAGTCTTGTCCCACCCTCTTGACATCCACCCTTCAGATATTTATAAATGTGGATGTGCTCATAGTCTGTGGGTTTCAAGGAAAAAAAAGTGCTACTGATGCTGCAAGGTTTTATAGACTAAATTTACTCCGATATCAATGAGCGTAATACCTGAAGGGTTTAACAGATGCTAGCTTTCCATGTGCCAACATTGAAAACGCTTATATTTTTTCAGTACCTTTAAAAATACTGACTTTCTGTAATACCTTTTTGTGCTTTAAGAATTGGAATACTATGTTGGGAGTTTCTTGGATAAGTTTTCATAAAATGAGGGCCAAATTTTTATGGGGTCTGTGTTGTGTGTGCGTATCTACATAGAAAATTAGCAACAGTGGTGCAATGTATAGAAAACATGCTATTTTAGAACTACAAATGACACAACTTTATTGTGATGTGTAAACATGCAAGTTGTGTGTTTGCACACACATGCACATACATACACGCACACAATATGCGTAATGACATCCTGTTGCTAAGTTCTCTTAATGACACTTATATGGTGCTCTGTTCAATGTCTCTTGGCCAAATCCTACAATTTGAGATAAAACCTGGATGCATTTTCTAAATGTACCTCAAGGCACAAGGACATAAAAGCAGTTGGGGTATTAGAGCATGTCTTGTTCTAGCCATCTCCTGAGCACCCTGACTGACACTTTACAATTTACAAGAAAGGTGTGGCTAATAAAGCCACTGGAGCAGATATAAGGGCAGGCTCTCCCTGATAGGCATTTGTGGCCCGTCACTCACCCGCTCCACTGTTTTGCTGCACAAACTTGCTGATAACCACCAGCACATTCTGTGGTTCAGGTGCCCAAAGGCCTTAAAAGCTGATGTGACCGCATCGGCATCTGAAAACCCCAACTGATCGGCTGACACTTTCCTTCCCACCCCTTACCATTAGTAGAGGGGAAATGTAAAGCTTTGGAAAACGGACACACTGTGCTTCGTGTGTCTTTTCAGAGGGGAAATGAGACCTTGTAGAGACAGCAGGTTTTTCATTCCCAGGATATTCCTCTTGCCTCTTTGGCAAGATCTTCATCTGACTGGCATCCCTCAATTACAGAGTGGCATGAATACCAGGGTGGTTTTGTTTTTAAAACCTCACGAAGGTAGTTTACACTATACGCTTCCTTCTGCAAACAGAAATACTTTGTCCTTGCCTATTTAAATGAACTCCATCAGTAGGAGCAGCGGTGGTGGATGCTGCTTGGGAAGCTCAGAGCCCTAGAGGGATCTGTGGGCAGTTCCTGGCTGCTGAAGGTAACCATGACGGGCTATGGGAAGCAAAGCAAAGAGCTGATGCCTGGATGCTAAGAAAAAAAAAGTATCACTGTGGCTCCTGCTGGAGTTCCCCCATCCCCTATTTCCTTCCCCTTTTTGCTCCTCATTGAAGTAGACAACAGGAGTTTGGAGATAAGATTCTGTCTCAGAGAGATGCTTACCTTTTTAGAATTTTTTTCTTTTTTCTTTTTTTTTTTTTTTTAAGAAAAGGTAATTATCCTAGACTGCATGCTCTGATATCTGTTGAAAACAGCATTACTTCTCAGCCACTCCTTTCATCACTTAAAGTGCATTTTGTATCAATTGAAAGCAATTAATGTTCAATAGGGTAAGTTTGCCCTTACAAAGCATCTTTCCACATTCCTGCATTGCCTTTGCGATCTTTTTCTTTCCTTTCATGCCATCATCGGTTCTTCTCACCCATAGATGTTTCCTATCCAGCTGGTTACTGCTGTGTCCTCATAGTCCTTCCTTAAAGCCTGATCCAGCTGCCTGTGCCTCTTCTCTGACTTCGGGTGGAAACCCTTCCACTTTGTGTTTTGTGGGGCATTTTTGGACTGCCTTAGGCTGCAGGTGGGAACTCAGCCCTTTGCAGAGAGAAGGGATCAGTCAGAGAGAAGCTGCCACCATGGTTCTTTCCGATCTGCTAAGAGCTGCTTGAAGCTATATTCCCTCTGCAAGAACAGTGCTCAGTTTAAAGCAGGCTTATAGCTCACTGCTGATTTCAGGTCTATTTTACTAATGATTTTGCCTCAAAATCAGCAAAATTACTTCCAGACTGCCCTAAGCTAACGCTGGGTGAGAATGCCATGTGAGCAGGTTGTGCCTGGACCTTGAGCCTCTACTTACACCTCCCCTGGGGTCCCGATCGATCCGGGGTACAGCCAGCTGCAGTGGCCAGTGCTGCGGTTTTCCGGAACTTCTAGCCCACCTGTTCCCTTTGTATCACACAAAAGGAAAGAAGCCTAGTCTGAAACAACATGTGAAAATAAGAAACTCTTTCTGAAGTCAAAATAGATGTGTAAGATAGCAAGAACTTTAAAACCCCCACTAGTACCAATATACAGAAAGGTTTAATCACTGCTATTTAAAATGCTACAAAGCGAAAAACAGTTAGGGTGCAAGTAAACTAAAGTATAGGAAACAGCTTTCTATGCAAGCTGAGTAGCATAAGGAATGCAAGAACATTATTGTGGCTAATCTTAATATGAAAATGGACAAGGATTACTTCACAATCTTGTACTGGCAGGTGGCTGAAGCCATTTAATCAGGCATCTTTTCTATTTCGAATTCCTATAATTATCTATCATAAAGACAAGGTCAAACTGGCACAAGATCTTTCTTTCCCCACCCTCAACTTGAAGGGAGGCAAGGCTAGAACATTTTGGAAGTCTTTGCTCTCACAAAGAGAAGTGCAGCTATCCAGCTTGGGCAACTGTAGCAGAGATGGTACCTGAGGATCCTTGCCCAGGCTGGGATTACTCCAGGCTGTGCAGCTCATGCTCAGGACTAACCACTCCTGTGTCATGCAGTTACTAGAAAGCTGGAAGTAGCTAAAAGAAAAGCCAGCATGTTTAGATGCTTATCACAGCATCATGGTGCTACTCAAGATTTAATCTATCCGTATAGTAAAAAAACACCTCAAACTTAAGCAATGCTCACAATCTCTTCCATCTCAAAGGTGAAAAGAGGAAGGCAAAGCTGAATCCAAATGATCTTGCACAACAGATTCCCTGATCCTGGTGAAGGCCAAGTTGACATAGCCATTATGTTAACCTGACCTAAATCTGATTTAAGTTAATGGTGGAAACATTTACAGTTCCAAACATCGGGGAAAAAATGTTATCCTACAAGTACTTGAGGTATTCTCCATACTAGAGGCATCTGGAGAGTATTTTTTAAATTATTTTTCTTCTGAAAATACTTTTTTTCCCTCAAAACTGATTTTTATTTAAAAACTATACTAACTTTCAAACTCCCATGTAACCAAGAATATTTTGCTACCCTTGCCATCTCATTTTGGGAAGTGCCCAAAACTTTGCTTAAAAATAATTCCAAACTCCTTAATATATATAAAGTTTTTACTATTTCTTCATTATGTGTACCAATTGCACACCAAAATAAGGTAGCATTTTAGATACAAAAAGTTCCTTTAAAACTGTTTTTTAGGATTTTATAACCTTTACTTCTGAATGAGCGGAACTTTTAGTTGTTTTTCTAACACAGCATTGTAATCAACTTGTCTGGGACCCATCTACACCATCAACATCAACAGGCATCAACTTACATGGGTAATTTAACACCTGCATATGGGTAAAGCAGTTTACCTCCTGCGGATTGCAAATTACTAATAGTATTGACTGTTTCTTTTGTCCCAAAATAGGGTGTCAGATCAGTGTGTGCAGAAGCTCTCATCCTGATTTTGTAAACATTACACTTTGACAAGTGCAGCACCAAGAACCTGACACACACTGAATGAAATGCAGACTTCTCTGTTAGTAAATAACTTCAGTTAGGTGATGGAAAAACCTGAAATGTTTCTTGCTCTCTTCAACCTCTTCCTTCCTCTCACTTGCATGTTGTACTTTCCCTGAGACAAAACTGAGAAGTTTAGGATGTGGTGGCATCCCTGTACACCCTGGAATAGCATTTGTATCATGGTTGTTGTCACACTGACACCTAATGGCAGACATGAACTAGAGTAAATACGGCTGATTTCCCAGGGGTGTGTTTTTAGCCTGTTTTGTAAAAATTCCTTCAAATTATAGAAAACAAGTGAGCTTAGAAAGTGGGCTTCACCTGATTGTGTGGTTAACCTGTGGGAGGGCAGTGCTGGGAATGCGACACTGGTGGGGAGAAGCTGAGGGCACAGTGCTGAATTATCATGACAAGAGCAGGGGCTGTGGCACAGAGCTCAGATGCTGCTGGAAGGATGCACAGCCCGTCACAGAGAGCTCACGCAGTCCCCAAAGGAAAACAAAAGCACTGAAGGCTCAAGTGAGCCAGCCAAAGTCATCCAGTAGGCTGGTGATGGCTGGAAAGGTCTAATTTTGTCCAGCCTTGTGTTGTTTCTGATCCCAATGCATGAGCAGCGAAGCTCTCAAACACACAAAGGAATAGGCTGGGGCAGTGTAGTTGATAATAATATATAAAAACAAGGTGCTGACTAAAGCTTACGGTTTAGTCAGCTCTGTATACTACAGTGATCAGAGTGGAGTGCTGTGGTCCTAATTCTTGCCTTACGTACCTAAGAGGCAACAGCAATGCAGTCACCAGGACAACCTGGGCTGACACTGCAGCAGACTATGTCCACGTAGGCTCCATATCTGTGAGCTAAACATCTCACCTTTTGGTAGCTAAAAGCAAGGGCCTAAGGTAAGCACTTTGTAGCTATTTTTCTTTGGCCACAACACATCCTATGCAGTAAAAGAAATAATTAACTGTAGCCATAGCCTTTTATCTAGTTAATAAAATTTTGTATTATTTAGGCAGAGGTGTGGTGAAATTTAGCAATTAACTTCAAATTATGATTCTGGAGAAGTTTAGACTGGGCCCCAAATCCTTCCTCCCATGCGTTATGTGGCACAGTCAGAGGGTGAGCTCATGTAAGGTGGTTCATCAGCAGAAAAGCTTCCAGGTGACAACAGATCAAGTCCTGGGGTTATTCTGCAAGGTCTGAGAGACAGCCTCAGAATCTGCTTTTCACCTGGTGCACTTCAGATGTATATGGATATCTCCAGGGGAGATTTCAGCAGTAAGAACGTTTTTAACACAATTCTACAGGAAATAATGTTGTCTTCCATGTTCCTTTACAGTGAAAACTTTTAATCTATCAGTGAAGTGGTTAACCCATGGGATCTAATCTACATGAGAACTACACCATGACTTTTTACTGATCTTGTGGTATGCAAGGACCCAAAGCTGTGCTCAGAGCCATCAGTGGTGAAGGACAGCAAGCAAGTCCTTGTAACTCCTGCCACTGGTTCCTCATGAGAAGTCAGGCTGAGCTGATGAAAAGACAGGGGTGGTGGAATCAGGCACAGCAAGCCTGACATCAAACATAGCCTTGCAAACACATTCGAAAGGGATCACTTTAAATATGGGCAAGAGATTACCACCATACATGCTCATCAGCTATCACTAATGACATATTTTCATCATATTAATATTTTGCCATTTCATAATACGAACATTGCAGAGATAACCAATCCTGCCTCACAATCCATTTTTATGACTGAATTTTACAGTTGGAAATCTAGCATGATTCTGGACTTCTGGTATCTTGAATGTTGTGAAAACTGTTATTGAAGGGCAGATATTATTCACACGAGTTCAGGAGTTGCAGCACTCTCCTGGCACTGGGATTTAAAGTAAAAAGAAGCCTTGATGCAGACTAACCAGCAGGAAAGATATTTAGGGAAAAGATATATCAAATAGCTGGAACGAAATACAGAGTATATGCAGAGGGAAGAAAACAGTCATTAATCCTGGATGTACTTACTGCCTTGTATTAGGCACTGTTGATCAATTTTTCACCAACACTTCTATTAAACAGCCCATTTTTTTTCTTCTGGCCAAGTTTGACACTTTAGAAAGTGCAAGTCTGACAACAGCAATGGGTACAAAACTTACTCTTGGGCCCCGCTAAGCTTTTCCCTACACCTTTCACCAGCAATATCCTGATTAGAATGTTATCAGCCCTGAGATGGGATTTTAACAGGGAACTAGATTTTGTTAGGCTGAAAGCATTCACCAGAAGCTGACATGGGGTCATCAAACACCTTCACTTTTGTTGCAGGAGTTTTTCAGGGGTGAACTGTCAAGCAGTCTCTTGTGCAGAAGTCTTTGGAAGAAAATAGCCTCAACCTCTGATTTTGCCATGGGCAATTCCATGGTATCCCCACTTAAGAGCCTGTGGCATGTCTGGGGAGTGTACTGAAAGAGGCAGTAATAAATAAATAGTCCAACATTTTTGTTTGTTTGTTTGATAAGAAACCAGATGTTCAAAATTCTCATATTTACAAGAGTTGGTCTGTCTGAGCACAGGAATCCACAAACTTCTCCTGATGTTGACTATGTTGTAACTGATTGCCACCTCTAAAACTGACCTGCACAAGGAATATTTGGTGATAATTATTTGGTAGGCCACTATAAAAAGACTTAATGTTGAAATATTACAATTGAACATTAAATTGACACCTCATGTCAGCCCACCATTATACCTCTTTTCAATTCCTCTGCTGTCGTGCCACTGATGTGATGAATTGCAGCCTGTCACATCACATTACGTTACGCAGAACAAACAGGACAAAACACATACCAACTGCCACGCAAATATGTGTTTGCCAGCTCTTTTGAGTGTGTAGAAATGCAATCGGCAAATTCCCCATCACAAAACTAGAGGCTCAAGGATGGCTCTAGGGTGTGTGAGACAAACATGCCTCTGACACACTGTGAACATACAGACAAGCAGCTCTCATCCAGCTACAGCAATTATGGAAGCACCTCCTGCTGTGATCATTCCTTGCTCCTTCAGAAAAAAAAAAAGCAGCAGCGGATTGTGTGGCTGCTGATGTCATGCAGCAAAAAATAAGTACGTAATAATTAAACCAGCATTTGTGTTCAGATTTGGAGCTATTTTTATGACTGGCTAGATTTTGGCTGTGTATGTGTAAATACAACACCCACTTATGTACACACACACGTGCACACTGTGAGATGTGTGAATATACATTCTGTGGCTTTTAACTGCAGCCTCTCAGCCTACGTGTGGGCCTTTTGAAGCTAATGGGAGATTTACCAGGGGCTTTTTCACAGAGCTGTAGGCAAGACTGGAATCCAGAACATATGAATATTATGCTATAATGATACAGTGTAAATCATATAGTTTGACCTACAGTGAATTAGAGGCCATTAAATTTCATCCAGGTATCCTATACCAAGCCAGAAAAACTTGTGTTTGACTAATGCATAAATTGTATTTGGCTAAAACCTATTTCCCAGAAAGGTATTCATTTAGTCTCCATGTAAAGACACTTTCCCTGCATCAATTTCTTTGATAGTTTGTTTCAACAGTTATTTTAACTATGGGTGCTTTTTATTTAAATTGACTTCAGTCTATGAAGTCAGTGCTGAGAAGATAAATTCCTACTTAAATTCCTAGCTATAATGTCAATGGATACCTGAATACTGACTTGCTTCTCTTTACTTCAATGCCATGCCATGGGCATCCCTTCGAGATCTTTTATGCTGAACTGTTCTTTACCATATAACATCCTCACGCAAGGAATAACTCTGTGAATTGTTTTCACTTTTGTAACTTACTTATTGATATGTTGCCATGGAAAATAAGTTGTTTACTTGGTAATTAGTATTATCCATTTGCTATTGTCTATGTGCAAATCTGAACTGAGAGACTTTACATACCTTGCAATAACCTAGTGGTTAATAGAATAAATACAGATTATACACAGACCGTCCTTTCTATTTCCAGAATTCGGAAATAATGTAACCTTTTTGTTTATAAACCAGTCAGAGTATGTGGCTACATATATATATAATTAACTCCCTAAAGCTGGCTCTTCCAGTTACTGTTTTATTTTTTTTTTTTCCTTCTCAACACATCATTTAAAATTAAGGCAAAAAATGGTTAATCTATGACTTCTTTGTAAAACTTTTTCATATTAAATAGGGCATAATTTTACTGCTTACAGATATTACATAATATGTGGATCATTAAAATGAAAACATCAAGGAGAACAGTGTCTTTATTTCAGGCATATACTGGTGCTTTTTAAATCAGGTTCTGTAGTGGTCAAGAATATGTCATGAAAAAGAAGGGGAACAAATGGAAAGCCATGATTATTCTAAAGCTTGACACAAAACTATAAATCTCTTTCAAGTGAAGATACACAGATCTTTGTGTAGTCCTCTGCAGCTAAGCAAACCAGCTAGCCTTTGATGTACTTATAATTATTAGGGGCTGAGGATTATGTCTTTAGGCAAAGCTGTCTAGCAGAGGAAAGGTATAGATCAAAACTGACATCATGACACAAGCAAGTGGAGAGGTGAGATGAGGTGGAGCCAAAAACAGTTTGGCATTACTATAGACCTTAAGTAAAACAAATGACTCCACTTTGCAAAAAGAACACAAGGAGGGAAGCAATTAGTGCCTGTAACCTCTTGATAGAGTAAACCCTCACTACTAGTTGGAAAATTAAAAATGTAATTAACAAAAAGCTAAACATCCCAATAAATAATAAGATTCAGCAGCTACACTTAGTTATACAGGAACGATTTGTTACACTCCCAATGAGGCAGGTATGCCAGGCCATGAATTCAGAACTAGCCCTGCAAGAGGCCTCCACACCATGAGTACTGGGTGCCACCAGCTCCTCTTGAAACCAGAGGACTCAAGGAGGCTACATCAAGAAAAGCATCCTTCCAAAAGAGGCTCTTTATAATTTTTTGGTAGACAGCAGGTGTTCTGGTAATGCCAGGTCTACAGTTGAGCTTGTAACTTGCTAAAATCCCCATTCAAAGCCTGCTGAAGGTGGCGGAAATCTTTTCATTGTGTTTAGTGCACTCTGTATCAAATGCTGTGTGTGGCTTGATATGTGACAGAGAGTGTACACATGAGCACAGTTAAATCATTTGAAATTACTATGGATCTTCAAAGACACTCAACTTGTGTGGCACACACAAAAAAAAGTGCTTGTGGAAACTTAATTTCTTGCCATATATTAACTGCCAATCATACTTAAAAAACATTTTTCATTAAAAATGTTTTTCTGGTTCTCTGGGGAAAAAGTCACATTCTTAGAAAAATAAAAACAAAGGATTTGATTCCAGAGGTTTTGATTGACTTTTAAACTGAGAATTTAAATAAATAAAAAGGAGATCTAACACTTACACTGAAGGGAGCAAAGCTCAAAAAAATTGTAGCATAAACAGGTGTCCCCCAAGATTTTCCAGATCACAGTTCATCTCTGCACTGGATAATACCTTTTAAACATGCCATAAACATGTTATGCAGTGAAATAAAAATCATGCCATGAAACAGACGGCTAAGATTCTCAATGAACTTGAAACTTGAAAGCAAGAGAAAGGTGTATATGCCAAAGAAGAGTAGAAAATGAAGCCTTTGTCATCAGCATCAGAGAGGGTACATGAAGGTAAGAGGTCTATTGCTTGATAGATGAAAGGAGTCAGGATCAGAAGAGGAACACATGTTATCAACTAGGCTAATGCAGGCCCAGAGGAGGTTACAAAAACAGGGGGACAATTCTAAACACAGTCTTGAAATGCAAGCAGGCTCACCAGGACTGTCAAGAATAGGCAAAGATCTGAGTAAATTATGAATACAAATAATCTTGAGGTAGTAGACTGGATGCATGACCAGACTGATATCTCAGACACACTGTATGGAAGACAAAACACTATAGCATGTGCCATTATTAATCATCACAAAGAACATGTAAGCCATTCAATATAAAATATTTTCACAGAACTAAGAAGAAATGAATAAATTCTCCACTTAGGATTAAAACTGGTGACATTCCTTGCCAATAAGATGAAACATTTAGGGCCTCTACATTTCGACTGTCATTTTATGAACAGTGTGGGAAATTAGACCTCTGTCTCTGTGAGAACTGATAAGATTTCCTATCTCACTTGCAAACATTATGGAATATTTCCAGAAGTGTTTTAAATTTCTATTTTAAGTGGAAAAACCTCAAGCGCTTTCATGAGACACTACTGAACCACCAAAATGTTAGTCAGTCCCATCTAGCACTTCAGAACAATGCCATTATCTCCACATCAGTGTTTTTATTAAGATATCTCTGTTGGAAGTGTTGCCTACACATTAGCATTACTAATATTGTGAATTTAATTCTAAGTAGAAATACCAGGTTTCCCAATTTGCCTTTGAACTACGCAGCAGTTATCTGTCTTGTCACAACATGAATCCCTTTTGGGTGAAAGCTATTGATTTGACGGTTAAAATCATCTTGCTAGGCCCTAATGTAATTTGTTGGAAGTTGGCCTTGGGAAACTTTCTGACACTGACTACATATGCTCTTCGTTGGATATTCATTGAGCAATAATGTCTGAAAGGCTGAGTTCTTCACCTCTGTGATCATTATTAGTTATGGCATTTCTTAACAGGCTGTGCTATGTCAGTTCCTTGCAACTCAAGTTTTACATTAGCAACCTACCATTTACAGCACTGAACAGATGCGCTTTTCTACCATGGACAATATTGTACCTGGTTACTTGTGTTGCAGGAGTGTGTATGTGAGGCTACACCCATAAACAAAGTTCATTAATAAGCCTACAAATGTTGTCAATATTGAAGAAAGTCCCCTCTGTTTTCATCAAGTGAAATGAGGTGCACAGAATATGTTTTAGGCAAGGCTGAATAAGAACTCCCTGACCTTGTTACGGAACCTGTAGGTCTACTACAGAAGTAATTCAACAGGAAATCTTTGGCAGAGGAAACCACAATACCTATGGCCACTGATCTGCTGATCAAATGGGAGTGGGGAAAAAGGAGACAGCTAATGCGGCCTCTGAGATGTATGGTACCATTAATTTAATCTTCTCATGCCTCAAGATGCATTTTCACAGGCTGTCAAACATAAAATCTTATGAGAGTAATTTTCTTTAGAAGATTTTAATCAGTTGAACAAAATATCTGATTCTGCCAAAACCATAGCAGGGAACAGCAGCAAGCTCACTTGACACTTCATCTTGCTTAGCAATATTCTCACCAAACTAGTATGTTCTGAAGGTCTACAGGTGTTTTTACCACACGCATTCAGACATTCTTAGCTTTGATGGTGGCTTCTTCAAAACAGTGCATAGTAAAGCACAGCCATGTGAGGAACTGGGAAGGTCTAAAATTCAGAAAATTTTAAAATAATAAATCTATTTCTAGTTTTATCTTGGCACAAATCTTGATCTAATGTACTTGAGGAATCTACCAATGATTATAGAACTCTGGATGACATATATAAATTTAAGCTGAAATTATATCATCATTCCACATTATTTGTAGGAGCTTGAAACTCTTCCAAAAGTCTGAGTTTGAAATATATTATGTTTGAAGTGAGCCCTGTACACGTAAATATATCTGGGGCAAGATGGAGCACTCTCAAGGGCTTGGGAATCAGCCAGGAGCACTGACTCATGTTATTTTCAAGTAGTGTTGAGCTGAGTTTTGTGGATGGGCTAGCTCAGGAAATATGATCAGATATTGATATATGATAACAGTTCCCATTTGTACTATTTAGGATCAAATATACTGTAATAAATATATAAAATATGCTGGAAAGAGAGAGAGGACAGGTATTATTTACTGAGGTGTTCAGTATGACTTGGGAGCAATAGCACTGATTGCATCTTATTGCCTCTCTTAGCGTAGGTTGCTGCCTTCTTGTAGAAGCCTGAAGTTGGTGCTCCAGAAGTTCGGGGGTTGATCTGGGACGTGTGACCACTGGTGAACTGAGTGGCTGAAAGCCCCAGACAGCAGGGACTAGATGAAGAGGGTTGGGATTCGGAGATGGTTAGGGGACAGAGACCTGGTTAAAACTGTGTTTTAAAGCTTCTGGTTCTGGCATGAGTTTTTCTACCCCTCTCAAAATGTTAGATAAATATAGTAATTTACATATAAATCACTTGTTATCTTTTGTTCTCACTGGGTCCACAAAGTGCATGTCTCATGACACCTTTTTCGCTAACAGCAGTTTATGAAATAAAAACATCATCAAGAAAAGGTGCCGAAATAAAGTATAATAAAACAATACCTGTGGCTATGATGTCACGTGCTTTAGGTGAGATCAAATCTGCAGTGAAAGGAACTCATGGGAGATTCCTGTTTATTTTCATATAAAATGAACTGGATGCAAATTCATTACTGTTTAGAGACTGAATCTCAGTGACAGTTTGTCCCAGGGGCATTGAAAAGTATTTCAAATCATTCAGATAGTTAATTATTCAGCAAATGAGAACACTTTAAATACTTTATAATATAAAGTGACTTTAATAATTCATGCTTATGAGGCATTACAGGGGTAACTGTAGGACTGCTCTGAAGGAGGGGAAGACTGTGTGCCTGCACATTTATAACTGAACTCTAGTAACACATGTATTACATCTCATATGCAAATAATACACTTGTGATCACCTCAGGTTTGTTCCCTATCCCTCTCTTTGCATATGTGTCTATAATACTATATAAGGCTCTCAGTAAACATAAAAATCGCCTAAATTCAGAAATCTAGTAATAGTTTGCAAGGAATTAAATGAAGACACAGGCTAAGTCTTAACGTTTCTGGATTGTGAGATAATAGATAGTGATCAGAGATAAGTCTTAAGGCATCTTAGTTATATTGGGTGCAGAGGATAACTACCCAAGAAGGAAGGGAGCGAGAGGAGAGAAAAAGAAGAGAAGAGAAGAGAAGAGAAGAGAAGAGAAGAGAAGAGAAGAGAAGAGAAGAGAAGAGAAGAGAAGAGAAGAGAAGAGAAGAGAAGAGAAGAGAAGAGAAGAGAAGAGAAGAGAAGAGAAGAGAAGAGAAGAGCAAGAGAGATGTAACTGTACACTTCAAAGATTTCATAGTAACTGATGACCAAAACAAACATAGTTTTTGGCAATTCTACTAGTGAAAGGACTTTTTCCCAAAGGCCCAGCTGCTGTACAAAAAATGCTCAAAGTGATGCAATCTTGAAAATTAGAGACCCTTAAGAAAAGAGTTCAGGACAGGTACTGCTTGATTTCTACTCCACTGTAGAGGGAACAAGGTGATAGCATATTGCATAGCCTTGAAAGTCATGGATTTATGGAATATGCAGAAAAAAACCCACAGAAATGCACATACCGCTTTGTCTGCATTTCTATATATTTGAATGGCATTTGCTTGTATGCCCTGGGTAAACACAGAGATGCACAGTTCTAAATGAATCCTATGTTACCCAAGATCTCAAAGGTTTTGTGACTCCTGCTGAGTCTTAAGCATATTGTACTTCTTGGCATGGGACATGGACAAATGCTCACTGACTTCCTCTAATATTCAAAGGTGCAGTAGCATAAACAAAATAGCACTGTTCATATTATCTACAAACATTTTGTGTTCTTTTTTTCTTCTTTGTCTACTTTCTCTCTGCTGGAGGTCAGCTACCTAGACTGAGACCCCTTCTGCTTGGTTCATGCTATGGGCCCGAAATCAGAACAGTCTACATAGTTGCATACATCTCTTCATGACAATTCAGAGGAAACACAAAGAGAAAGTGAATGAGTTATGAGTTCCTTGCCTGAGAAGTCATCTGTGTTTGAGCTATTAATCTAACCCTGAAATTTTTGCATTGATATTCCTTATGGAACTGCAAGAAACCCACTGCAGGCATAGCTGTTATTTTAAAGCCAGGATATGAACCTGTGTTCACATCAGTAAGTGTTTCATCTGAATGCTGCCAAAGCATTCATGATGTGACTCGTTATTGGTACAGTGTGCACAAGCAAATATTCAGAAGTGAATGAAATTGCCATACTTGGCCTTTAACGGTGGTATGAATAAAGATTATCAGATCCAATACCTTACCTCTTGCACTCAGTTCAGTTTCTACGGCCTCAGCTTTTCTATACAGCCATAGTATAAACCTTTTTTGCTTCGGAGCTATCGCATTGACACAATCCTCACGTGGGTACTGAAAGGCAAAGCTCTTATTTTTCTAAGCCTCCCTCTTCAGTTATGAATAAAAATACTGTCTCGTTTTCAAAGAAAACAATGCAACCAAAACAATAAATCCCTTACAAATATAACATGGTGTTGTACAGGACAAGTATTGATTAAAACAAAAAGGGCTTTTTAAACACCATTAATTCTTACCTATTCTAGTAGTTATTGATTCTGCATCAATGTCATTAGCCTTTTTCTTTGCCACTTCAGCTAGTGCCAATTCACCCTTATCTAGTGCAAGGTAATGGATGTCCTTTGGAAATGAAAGAGAAAAAAAAAGATTAATCTAAAGTGAATCTCATAGGAGTAACAAAAGGGATTTTGAAAGAAAGAGGTTCTTTTATTATTTAGATCACAAACAGAGATGGAACCGATGAACCTACCATTACATTTTAATTCTCTCCCAATGCAAATTCATTATCTTGTGCCGTTGAATATAGCAATGAATAAAACACTGACCAGTCATGCACTGACAAAAGTGAAGCTATTTACTCAGTGTATGAAAGAAACCAATCTGTCTGCTTTTAAAGTAACTTCCGTTGATGCAACATGAGTTAAAAGGGTTGCTAGGAGGGGGCTCTATGTAAACCAGATCTGAAGTACTGGAACTCTTTTGGCTGACAGCACTTATTTGAAGCATGTTAAGGTTACAGCCAGCACATGAATTTTTGGGTAAAAGTCTTTTGAGACTGATTTTTGTTTGGAGCTTGTCCTGTTCCACCGGCTGTGCTTTGAGTCAGGTGATGGTGGTCCTCCTTGTGCTGACATTGGTGGTAATAAGAACAACGATCGTTGCATTTTAACACCCAAACAGGTGACTCGACTCCTGAGTCATAATTGGAACGCAAGGGGCTTTCAGAAAATCTTGTTGTGTTGCATGAATAGTTGCCAATACTCTGGATTGAGTCCTTAAGCTAGAATTGAAAATAAGAGGGCTGAATTGCAAGGCTTCTTACTGTGTGGTAACTTCGGAGATGAAAACCACCCGTACTATATACAGCACAATCTGAGGGAGAATATATTCCTGCTGACAAATTACAGCCTCACTGCCTGTGATTTTGGCCCTCAAAGTGAAGTTTCATCGTTGACCATTAATAGGGAGACAATTAATCCCCTTCTTGTCTGGCCTCATGGCCACAGACTGCTCTGTGCATGAACTGAGACAGATGAAAGGAGGGAAAACTCAGAACAGTTGGCAAAGTTCTTTTTTCCCCACTTCTTTGCTGAAGATGCCAATTGGTATCCACAGATTTAAGTTATTTCTGGCCATTGTTCTGCACTCTATCTGCATGCAGGGATTTAAAGGAAAAAGAAGTGTTTGCTGGAAATATTGACCTCTGCATACCACAAAAGCGACTATACTCTCAATCATGCAGAAGATTTCAGGTGAAACTGTCCTCTGTGAATTTACTGTCACTTTCATCAACTTGACAGAAACTTCTGCAGGAAAAAGTGCACTTACTCTAGAATGAAAAGCCGGATGAAAAAAGTGAGAGTAATAGTGTTAAGACTGGAGAAAAAGATGCTGCTTTTATTATATGCTTATTTTTCTTGGAAAAAAAAAAAAAAAGTAAAATGAAAGTAAGAAGCAGACTGAGAATACTAGGGAAACTGGATCTGATTATGCAGGAGAGCCTGCTACCGACTTGCAGAATCCCAATAGTCTGGAGGAGTCGACAATATTTTCTAATTAGAAACACAGGTGTGACTTAAAAAACGTGCAAGTGTCTTGGGGCAAAGTAAGGAGTTACGAACTTGTTGCGAACTCTGTACTTCCTCTCTTTGTAGGTCTGACATGGTTGTCAGGAGAAAAGGGCCTGAGTAGCAAGGTATGATTTCTATAAAGATTAAACAGTAGATATTGTCAGCTTATTTAGATAACAATAGAAAACCTAAGGGCTCTGGAACAAGTCTGAGCTTACAAAGATTTGAATGTATAGGCAGATTGTGTTCACTAGGTTAGAATACATTCTGACTATGTTTAATTACTATATTTTTGTAGTTTAAACTATGAGAAGTATTCTGTATTTCAGTGCAATTTTAAATAATACATTTGGGAGGAGATGGAAACAACTATAGAAAATGACAAAGTTCTTTCAGTTAAGAAGTTGTTCATGCTGTGTGTATCAAAACACCTGTTACTTTCAGATCTTGTTTTTGCCCATGTTCTCTGTTTTGAGTAAAGAATTGTAGAGGTGCTATATGCTCATCGCTAACTAACAGAGGCTTTCTATGAAATAAAGATACAGCCATCAGCTGGTAAGCTTTCTTCATGGCTCCTCCAGTTGCTGCCATAAAGATTTTTTTCAGAACAGTGGCTCATCTCTGTCTCTAAACAACCTTTAGAAAGAAAAGATTACAAACACAAACACTGCTAATGAGACAACTTCAGATAAAATGTAGGTGTTCCTCATTCCAATAAGCCAGGAAAATTGTATTTTTCTAAAAATTTATAAATCTCTGAGTAGAATAAAACTAGAAAAATGAAAGAGGAAGAAGAAATACTTGATTACAGGGTGCCTTAAACAGTGACAGAAAAAAAAATTAGCTGAACATTAATTACAGATTTTTTTTTTTCCACACAATTATCTAATAATTTATCAGTTCAAAGATCATGTCCCTCTCAAAAACAATTGTGACAATAAAAACAATTTCCAGCTGCTTATCAGGAGTTTGCTGAAAGAGCTATATTTTATAATTTAACAGTTTGATTAGTTTCTGGACTACTTCCTTTTTACCCTCATCTTTGTGACTCACAGAGCTGGCCCTGGGTGAGCAGAAGTCATTTGAAACACTGATGTGCATTTGTCTATAGGATATTTCTGGGCAACAGTCCAACATTTCTTCGAAACATGCACTTTCCTCATCAGTGTATCACCCAAGATCTGACAGTTTTATTAAAGTGTCTTTTCCTTGCAATTTTTGCTACCTTTGGTACAGGGGATGGCCTTTTGAATTTTCAGCAGCTGAGAGCTAGAGCAAACTACAAAAGGATTTCAAGCTAACAACCCTGCTATTGCTTGATCTTTTCTGTCACAGATTGGATCAGTCACTGTCCAATAAATGTAGCTGTTGTTCATGATATTATGTCCTTTTCAGCTTTATTTTTTTATTGAACTTTGTAGGAGATGATAATAATTGATGGACTTAGACGTGACGTGAGGGTAAAGCTTATGGGGAGACACAGAAGTGTCTGCATGTCTTGTTATGGCATCATACTAGTGACGCTATAGCTATAGGACTAACTTTTAAGCTCCCCCTCATTTTTTCTTTTTCATTTTTATGAAATAAATCAGCCCTTAGGTAGCGTTCTCTCAAACCTCTTTGCAATCTCATAGCAAATAACAGGAATGATGCACAGCCCCATTTAATTAAAGATGCTCACGATAATTCTCCAAGACATGTAGAAGTCTTAGAAGATGGTATTCAACACTTGGATCCTCCCCAGCCTCTGTTAGACCTGACTCTCTCTATAATTTATTTATTTATTTATTTTTTCCTTCTGTGTTGCCCTTTAATAAATAGCTTTTTTTCTTTCTCATTTTGCTTATGTCTTCAGATATCTTTCTTTAGTCTACCATTTCTTCTTGAAATCCCACTAAATTAACTGGGAATACAGTGGCTTGACTCCATCTGAGGCTTCATAAACAGATGTGGCTGGGCTATAAAAAAACAGTACAAATAATTGATCTATATATTAGTTATTCATACTGCATATAATTATAGATGCTTTAAATATAGGTAAAGTCAAGTTGGATCTTTTTAATTGCATTTTGACCTATAGAAACAATATATACATATTATTTGATGTTATGCAGAAATAAAGGATGCAAAAACCTTGCTTAGCAAAAGTATTGTTATACTAGCACCTAGAAGGACTAGAAGCTTTCAGGGAACAAGTTATCTAATTTTCACACAGTATTTAGTGCAATGAAGCCCAATTCCCTAGAGATTACTGCAGCAAAAATAAATAATTTTTATGAGCTATGCACCTTTATACTTCTTGAGTCCTGTACTTAGTAGTCTTGCAGCAGTGTCATTGTTAGCTTATTGTAAAGATTGTTCATTAGTACCTCACTTAGGTGATGAATTAACAAAAGGACATTTCCCCAGAGGAGGCAGAGAGTTAACAGAGGATTTGAAGAGGCAGGCATGTTTGCTGCTTGTTGCATAATTTAGGGGAAACTATGAGGAAACTCGAAGGTAATGCAAGCAGAACAAGGCCAATATAGAACTGGTTTTGATCTCACAGTAACATAAGTCGAGAGGAACTATGTGAAAATATACACTTATGTTTAAGAGCATTGGTAAGGTGGGAAATGGAGAGTAGGTGTTGAGAGAGGAAAGGGAAAACAAAGAAGAGTAGGAAAGGATGGAGCTAATTTCTCTGTGAACATTGAAACTCCTCTTGAAGGAAGTTGGAGAACCTTTTGTTGAGAGAAGGACATGTGGGGCCAGGTACTGACAGTCCCTCCCTCTTGTTAGCAGCTTTGCACCCATCTCTTGACCCAACATTAGTGTTCCCCACTCTGGGACAGAGGTGGTCCCTCAGCCCTGCTGCCAGTGGAGGGAAGATAAAAAGATCATGTAAGAAATCCTCTCAGTCATATGAGAGAGGGTCCTTGAGATGACAGGCCAAATGCTGGGTCATTTGTTCTGCCAGAATGGCTGAAATTACTCAGGGAGAATTTATTACCTGTATGGTGGGAGAGCCCGCAACAAAAAGTTGTAACCCACTGCTGACATGTGACAGTCTGAATCTTACATGTGACTGAGCACTGCTTAGCTTGATCAGGTGTACAATTTGTACTGAAGAAATTACATCCAATAAAAAGAGAAAAGGAAAAAATGAGATAAAAAGAGGAAAAATTGAGGAGAGTAAACATAAAGCATATAATAAATTTCCTAAAAGTCTGACATTTCCATCACATTCTTTTGATGCATACTTAGAAAAGTTTATCACAGTATTTACATCTTTCTAATTAGATGGAACAAGCCAGATGATTAGAGCCGTGAAAAAAACATCAAAAGGTTCACACAACTTTTTATATAATTAGAAGGGAATTTTCATAACCCATAAAAGCAGGATTTAATTGTGTAATTTAACATACAATTTAAATATCAAGATCAAACTAGCAGGGCAAGTGACTTAATGGGATAAATGATATTAACATCTAGTGTCAAAGCTTAATTTAAACAACAGAATGTCTTCATTATGCAAAAGAGTCAAGCAGATGAATTTTTCAAAGGGCCTTTTTTTTCAACAAGCCCCTTTCCTATTGTTTCTTTGAAAACAATGAAATCAGCTGTGGAGCAGCAACATGCTGAGAGACTAGGAAAGCACGATTGGCTTTGTCTATCTGACCTCACTGTGACATTGTGGTGCAAGATCTTATAAAACAAGAGCCTCCTGCAGAGCTCACACAGAGGACCTTTTAAGAGCTGGTTAATTTTACTTTTGTAGCTAATTAAATGGGAGGGAACAGAGAGTGCATGAAATGTAAAAACCCTTGGGTTGATGCTAGTGAGTTTTGTTGTTCTAAAAGTACCTGTAGAAGTGTTCATAATTTGTCACTTTTCTCAAAACCCTATGAGACAAACTAAGAGCATTCAGGATTCCCAAGATATGGCCAGCTTTTGTGTCCAGGACTCAGCAGCTGTATTTCTTAAAGGAACGGATTAGAAACATATAAGCTTATTAGAGTGAAAGATGACATTGTCCTAGATCGGGACAGATGAAGAAGGGGAAAGTTCAAAAACATATACTCTATTCCTATTGATGAGTTTTGTGATGGTGAAGGTCAATCCAGGTAGAATAGTTCTGTCTTCAGTCTATGTCTAAGACTGCAAATGACACAGATCCATTTTAATGCGCACAAAAGCTGACAACTAACATACTGACAACAGACTCTGTCTCCAGAAGTCACTCACCATGAACAGGTCCCGAGCACCTATGTCAACAGCTAGCAGAAATGCTTTTTCAAATCTCTGATACCTGCAAGAAAAATGAAACAAGTCACTTGCTGAAGACAATTTAAGAGCTGCATCAAATTTTGTTGTTTGTCCATAATGAGCAGATGAAGTTCTTCAATGATGCATCAAATTTTGTTGTTTGTCCATAATGGGCAGATGAAGTTCTTCAATTCTCATCAAAAATTATGCCAAAGCTTTACTGGGGAAACTTGATATGCTCATACTTGGATTGCAGAAATATGAGGTAGGACAGTGACTAACCTTAACCTTCATCATCATTAAAAAACTTCAGCAAGCGTTATGTTCAATGCTGAGTCCCATCAGATCTAGTTGAATCTGAAGGTACTGTAGAGCATAACAAACTGATCCTTTGAAAGATTCCAGTCACAACACAGATAGTTGTTACCTCAATAAAATTGGTAGGAACCTCAAAATCCTCTACAGAAATAACTAATCCCAAATCTCACAGGACTTCAGAGGTCCTTGTAGAAGCTTGCATTGGGTCTTGTCCTCACAGACTCCCTCAGTGCAGCTCTCTGAGGCATGCTGAAGTCATAAATCCCCAGGGACTGAAAAAGGGGGTGATGCTGCTTTGACCCCTACCTCCCTCAGCCCAGCCTTAGCACAGACTGCCAGAACTCCTGAGAGCTTTCTGAAGATCCGTCATGAAGAAGATTGTATCAGTGAGGTAAAACAACTGGAAAAAGGGCAAGATCCATGAGCAAAAATTACCTCTAAATGTACTCTAGAAGGCACTGAGTATCGCCTAGAGATGCAGCAGAGTAGGAAGGGAGCAGTGTGGATGTAGAACTTCACCTTTACCATTAACCCTGGAGGGTTGTATCATGTCAGACTGAGACTACTGCTTTGGTGAGTTGAGGGCTCGCTGAACAATGGGTCCTTCCACTTGTAATGACACGAACTGCCACTTTCTTCCTACCCAGAGACCACACACCATCTCCTGGCAATTACAGCAAATACCTACATGGGATGGAGATACCGTGGGAGGCTGTGTATATCCTCTTGTTTGCAATCTTTGGGCTATCCACAGAAGCAGGAGGAAACAAGCCACCCATCAGAAGCTTCCTGGGAGTATATACCACATTGCACGAGCAAACACTGATCACACTGGCAAATTCTGCCCTGGACCAATGCCTCTCATACCAGGAATTATCACTATATGACAATTTCTCTGTACTGTGAGAAAGTGATTCTATTTGCACACATTTTCTTCAACTACACATTTTAAACTGTTTAAAAATCTGTACAAAACTGGATCTGGTGACATTATTTTTGTATATGCAAAACAAAAAAACCACCCCAATTTTATTTCAGTTGTGAAATAAACAATTCTATATAGAATGATTTATATATTTTCCCATTACTGGTTAAGTCTGTTCCTTTTCACCTGTTAACAATTTCAACAATAGATCGGTTGCAGTTGCTTGAAGTTTGGAAGGAGATGGCTTCTTTGCCCCAATGGGGAAAAAGCAGCCTGTGTAGTTTGTGTTTGCCCAATGAATATCGTCAGACAGCATCAGATGACGCCAGTATTTATACAGTCATGTACCTTGAGGGTATTTTAGGAAACAGCAAGCAATGCTGCAGCTCCTCCTCAGGCCAGTGTGAAGATGGAGTAAACACAGGAATCCTCCTTCCCCTTTGGTGGGCGAAGGAGTCCCATATGATGTATTACCACCACAGTGGGATTCCTGTTTCTGGCCAAAGCCTCAGAGGTTTTCTGCCTCCCTCTGGCCACAGCCTTGTTGCTCTCTTCCCCTGTGCACAGCAGATTGCAAGACAGAGCCAGTAAAGACTTTTCCTCAAGGAATAACACTCGCGACAAGAAGGCATAAGATGTTAGCTTAAGCAGAAAAGGAAATGCACTCTCCAGGTGAAGTTTTTAAGAGCTGGAGTGGGGAGTCCTTTCCTCCTTTAGGGAGGAAATCTAATCTCCCTACTGTGTCTTCCAAGCACTAATTTGCAGCCCTCCTCACAGAACCTGTTTAAGGGAGGGGAAGAGATGAATTAAGGTTAACCTCTTGATCACTGGGGAACAGGCAGTGCACCATTGTTTTATCATGCACATCTACGTATCTGAAGCTTTTTGACATGCTTTCTATGGAGGATTTTCAATTAAAATACATTGTGTTGCAATGCTGCTTCTGAAGCTATGCTTTAATTAAGACAAATAAGCACATGTTAAAATATGTGTCTCTTGAATAGCTATCACATATATCTTTTCCCTTCACATTTTTCTTTTCAATTACGGATTAAATATACATTCTTAGTACTTAGAGGGGAAATTTGAAACCTAACAGAAACCATCTATCCGACTAGCTAAAATGAATGTCTGCATCACGATTTTGTTCTTCCAAAGTTATAACTATACAGACTATTTGAATGACATTTGCTCTAGTCAAGGCAAAAATGCCTGCAATCAAAAATTGTAAAGTAACTTTTCCATTTGATTGACCTGCAGCTGTCAGTTTTTTGCTGTTTCACAAAGATTTCATTTTTTTTCCCTTTAATCAACATACATACATCAGTCTAATTATGGGCCCTGATCACAAAACTGTAAAGTTAGCTTATTATTTTCAGATCTGTACTGAGAGGAAAAAGGAGGAAAAAAAGACTATCCAAGAAATGCTCTTCACAAACCAAGAAAGCTGGAAATAACAGTCAGAGATACTTAATAAATTATTATAAATTGAATTGCTTTAAAATAAGGTGGAGGTTTCAAACAAAGGTGACAAGTTTGCATTACTTAGGCAAACAACATTAAATCAGTAAAGAATGCCTAGGTTTATTTAAACTAGCTTTACAGAAGATACTTGTTATTTTGAGTCTCTTTGACACGAAAGTTGTATTATTTTCATTCTACAGGAACAATTAGAGAGTCTTGGAGAGCATGAGACCGACCTCAAGCTAATAATGCTTGATTTATAAGCAAGTTTTGTCATGCGAAGACCTCTCGCTATTGCTAGCACACTTCGCTTACAGTTTATCGGCTCCTCAAACAAACAAAAAAGACCCCAATCAAAACACCCTCCTCTTTGTTCTTGTGCTACAATTACCAAGTACAATATTTGCTTTCTAAAATGGCATCTACAGGGTACTGGTCTTGAAGAGAACATCTTCCCTCTCCTCCTCCCACCTTGTTCCTTATTGCTTGCTTCACAATAACTCCAGCAATCAAGACTTATACGTCTCTTGAAAAAGAGAGATAAGGAAATCTGCCTGTGAACCATGAAGTTCAGCACTTGTTTGGTCAAAGTGATAGCCAACAGAAATATGACCTTCAAGATTAAAACTCTCAAACTGTGATTAACTATATAGGACAGACAGCAAAACATTTCCCTGTGAGCTGTTTAGGACATACAATATTAAGTTCAAATTCCTATATAATAAAATAATACTCTTATTATATGCACTCATGCAACTTTTCTATGTATCCTACAAAAATTTAAAAAGATGGCTGCTAGTATGTCTATTTTATGAACAAAGAAACAAAGGGGAAATGTGAGTGGCATAACAAGAGTCATATGGGTCAAAAATGGTCAAGGCAGAGAAGAATAAGGACCTGCCTTCCATGGTAGAGTAGCAGCCCTGCTGCCTGCTTGTATTTTGAGAATGTGACTTAACAGAAAAGATGCCAGGAAAGCATTTTATTTTTAAATAAAGTATGTAAGTAATAAAAAACCATAAGGTTATCTATTAAATTCAGAGAGGCTATTTTTTTCACCACAATAAATAAAAATATAATTAAATGCCAAGGGTTTCCTGGATGTTCATAAATAAGGTGATTTTAAATACTGTAGATGAAAACCACGTGCACAGATTGGGGCCTGGGGAGAAGGGAGAAAAAAGTCTCTTCAGTTTCATGAGAGGTTCTACAAATTTATCAAAAGCCAGAATTTTGGCTTCTGTATCCACAACACTTAAATTGACTGTCATCACTTAAAGACAGGGATACATTTTTCATGAAGGTCAACTTGCAAATATTTGTAATATTTATCCATAAAAGTAAAACATGTCATAAGAAGTCCAGAATCCAGGAAAAAAAATCCTGTGGAGGGAGGAAGAAGGGAAGGGAGAGAGAGCTCATGGAAGCAAGAGAGAAATACAGTGCAGAAAAGATGGAAACATTTCTTTAGGGACTAGTTACAACCAACAAGTCTTCTTAGACATGCCCATTGACCATGTAAGCATATTCCTTGTGCTGGGCTGATAAAGGAGTGCTGCAGCAGTTTTTTTCCTTGTCTTCAATAAGGGTAAAAGAGCTGTGGCACAAATAACATCTATAAGGCAATCCTTTTTAATGGAAGAATTTTCAGAGTCTTCCTCATCTCACAGTCCAATTAAGGGTGATATGCATTCAAAAAGTGAATATTAAATATGCACCGAGCAAACAGAACAGGAAAAAATGAATATTGAAATAATTTACATGTAATCAAACTACACTGAAATTAAGTTTTAATTGTTCAGTATTCTGTGATGCCTATGCAGATTTTAAAGTATTCAGAATATCAATCAAGTGTTTACTTACATCAAGCAATTGTATTTAAGCATACAAAACAAATGATGAAAATATGTTCAATCAGCTACAGCTCCCAAATTTACTGCTGGGTTTACATGATCACTTTTAATTCAGTTATTTTATTTAATATTTCAATTTAATAAGTCATTCTTTCATTCAATTTCTAGGCATCTTGCCCATTTCTTAAACACAATAATAATAATTATTCATAAAAGGAGCTGTTTCCCGTAAGTTCTCATATCAGCAATTTTTGGAACAGAAATGGTTTTCATGCTTTTTCTTTCCTAAAAAAAAATATTGTTAATATCTGGAATATTTTCCTTTTAAATTAGACAATATTAAAATAAAGAACAACATCTGCAAAATGACTCTGCACCCCATTTCAATGGAATTTTGAGCCAGAATAATTACAGATCATCAGGTTAGAGAATGTAAAAAGTGTGTGGCTAAGTGATAATTGTTGATTTAAATGGGGACAGACTGTTTTTTGACCAACTGTTGAACATAACAAGACTCATTTAGACAGGTAGCTGTATTTCAGAATACAGCTTCAGAGCCCATTTAGAAAACCTTATATATTTCACATGAAAAATATTTTAACGTAACATTTCAGTAAATTCTGAAGACTTAGATTACTATCTAACCTTTTATACATAAAACATAGTATGTCAAAGACTTATATCCTGCATTTCATAGCAAATGCTGAAATACTGGCACTTTACTTAAGAGTTCCTGAAGAGGAATAAATACACCAAGATCTTACATTTAATTAAAAAAAACAAAACACTTTAAACAAAAGTAAACCAAAAAGTGGTAACATTTTACTCTAATGAGTTCTGTAGTCCACCCTATTTTAAATAAGATAGTTGCAGAGAAAATCAGACTACTGAATGCAGCCTGAAGACCAGGAACTCTCCAAAGAAACCGCATTTCCCTCTCTCCCCAGACTGTGTTTCAGAATGTCATGATTTGGGAGACTCAGTCTCAAAATTTTTGAATTTACTTCATCATCTCTTATTATCTGTTTGGACAATGATCTGTCTGGAAAACAGACTATCCCTGGTACTACTGATCTTCTTTGGCAAAAATGAACTATTTGCTGGGTATTAGTTACTACTGTAGCTAGGCTATTTCAACACCAATGTATGTGCAAAGGCATACCAAAAGTTCCACATATTGCAATCAGAAATTCAAACCATAACCGCTGTTTTTAAAAGAAAATACTCTGTAAGCAGCAAAGGGTACTGTTGATTAGTTTCCTACTCTTTCTCCTACACAGACCTCGGCACAGTAACTCCACCCATTCCCTCTCAAAATATGCTCCAGACAATATGCTGTCCTTCTCCCACCAGGGCGTACTCAGCTCCCTCCCAACAATGGTTTGAGCAAGAGGCAACGTAGGCTGTATTTGCTGTTAAGCAGTGCATGTCTCGATTGGCACAACATACATACCTGCCGAACTTTCACTGTAGCTTTTTGAGATGGACATAACCTCCTGAATCCTATTAAACCCTATTTCGTATCGGATTTTCACAAAACCGGCAGGCAATTGCTTATTTCTGAGACTTCTACCCTCTGTAAACTTGGCTGAGATTCATCAATGACTCTTTAAGTTAGCAGGGAATTAATGGAAAATCAATGGATGAATTGGTAAGTTATGACCTCTGAGATGCTAGCGGTATTATTTCGCCAACCTCATGCTGTTATGCTACTATTTTTTAAATTATGGGCTTTTTTGAACAGGATGCTCAAACCTCTGAGGAGATGTCCACAACCTTGTTGCCTTGTTGCTTTCTCCTGTACTGACGAAGAGAAAGTGCTGCACAGCACACCAAAGGCTAATGGAGAAACAGCCACTGGCTCTGTATGTATGTGAGTGAAGGGGATAATCTTCTAAATCGTATTTTACATGCAGAAGCTCTAAAGGTTGTACAGGTATAATCTGTACTTCCCTTCAGGCCCAAATTTAGCAAAGCATTAATGTATGGGTTTACGACCTATAATTTTCTATGGGCCCTAAATATGGGCATGTTAAGTGAAGTGCTGGATTTGGGCCCCAAGTGACTCGTTTAAAAAGGAATCCCTTATGGAACCTTTCGAAGGTCATACACAAATAGGTCTCAAGTAAAAGTTAGTGAATAACCATAAGAAAATTTGAAATGGGCATAAATATCTCAAGCCACCCAAAAACTCTGTTACTTGAACTATTATATGCTGTCAAATGAAGTATCTCTGAACTAAAATAAGTCCATCTATAACTTTATAGATCGTTGGGTGCAGAATCGAATGCCTTTCACATCAAAGGGTACCCTCTGGTATGAAGCAAGAAAACAAACAAACAAAACAAATTAAAAAAATAGGAGGAAAGAGAAAGCTAATAAGGGAAGCCAGACAGTATGTCTCCCTGGCCAGATAAAGCCCTTGAGGGATGTAACTGGCTGCGAATCTTGAAGACGTTCCCCTTTACCTCATCCCCCCACCCCAAAACAAATCTTACCATGTGATTCCTGTCTTCTAGGATAATACTCTGCTCTGGGAAACCTAAATGTATTAATGCATTATATAGTTCAGATGGCTCTATGTTAAACACACATTCTTCTTCTCAGAATAGACTTTCTGTGTTCAAAGAAAAGCTGTTGAGGCATTTTTTGAATGAAGTAGTTCAGGAAGAAGGCATCATTTAAACTTTTAAAACACGTGTTTAATAAGAAATAGTCTAGATGTACAAAATATTCTAGAAAAGGTAGTAGTTGTAGCTATAAAAAAGGTACGCCATTTATTTGTTGACCTTTGCTCAATTAACTATAAAATAGCACTAATTTAAAACTATAGAGCTGTCTTATGTCTAAAACAAATAAATATTAGTTAACAGATTCTGATTCTGTGAACAGTTATGTCACACATTTCCCATGTGATGTTGGTCAATCGTGACTGGCCACTGAGGAGGATGACTGTTGGGTGCAACAGCAACATTCTCCTGCTGTGCAGCATAATTCTTTAATGTCTGTCAAGAGCTCTGAAATTTTCAATAGTAGGTGCTACAAAAGTCTGAGGAACTGCAATTTATCACAATTATAAATTATTATTATAGAAATTTAAACAATAATGGTTTATTTTTAAACTAGATTCAGTCTTTTCTTGTAGTGTGTACTTCCTTTGTATTTCCCACACTCTGTATTTCCTTTTTTATACTCATTTTCCTTCAAGATAATATATTTTGTTGCCATAGCAATATTTACCTACCTTGCAATTTTACCATAGTGGCTTTCCTTCGGGTTTCCTTAAGCTGCAACTAACACTCAACCAGCCAAAACAGCCTCCCCCACCTCTCAAACCTCTCAATTTCCCCAACCCCTTACTACTCAGTAACTTCTCGACAGTCTATCTTTATCTTTAAATGCAGACACACTCCAACACACTCTTCCAAAGTACTCTGGGCTAAAAATAGATGTTAATTAAAAATATTGATAAGAGTCAGTGACACCTGTTGTTTCACACTTATTTTACTCAGCCCTGTCTGCTAATTCCTAGCCTTTATTGCATTAATTTGCTTCAATTTTCTTCTTTTCCAGCTTTACCCCTCTTACTCTGGTGATCATGTAAACTTAACAGCATGTCTTGAAAGCTGGATTTTATTGATTGAACATATCAGCATGTCTACACACTGAAGGCAGCTCTGTAACAGAGGCCCAGTATCATTGCGATGTTTAAGGATGAGTTGCTGCCTCTATAATAAATCCCTATTGTATATGTGTACTATTTTTGCAATTTCAAACTGCAGCAGATGGAAATTTGGTACTGAAGTTAAGATGAACAGGCCCTTTTCCTCCTCAACTTTCCAGAAGGTACAGGGCCAATTCTCCCTCATGCCTGACGTTGTATAAGATGTGGGTTTCTTAGTGCTAAGACTTCCCAGAGAAAATACATTAGCTCAATATTTTCTAAAGCTGGCTGCTGAAGATAAATATCTAATTATGAAGTCATGGTGCATGGTCAAAATTTGAATGACTTGCTGAGTTGCATATCCATTACAGTATATTCATTTTATCTATCTAGGTTTGTCAATAGCCAGTATTATTTCTTTATAATAAAATAATGCAGTGGTAATACTCAAAAGATTCCCACACATAAGAACTCCATTACAGCAAATACAGCCACAAGAGCCAATTTCTCTATAACTTTCATAGTACGAATTTCGGCACATAGTCAAGGGAGCAAATGAAAATCTAATGAGTATGTTAGGCTTCTTCAGTACAGCATCATGAATGAGAACATAAAACATAAGAATGACCATTCGCTCAGACAAAAGGTACATCTAAACCAATACACTGCCAATGGCTAGTTGCCCAGGAAGGAATATAAGAACAGGGCAAGCATATGGTGATGCTTCCTTAAGTAGTCTCATAGTCTCCAACAATTTGTGGTTCAGGGATTTCCTGAGCCAGAGGTGGTTTCTATGTTGGTATTTCTCAGTGTGTTTCTCTTCCCTGAATCTTGCCTTTCAACTCATACACAATTTTATCATCCTGTGGTAAGAGGCTTCATATTATAATTATATGTTAAGTGAAGAATCACTACATTTTGAAACTGCCATGCGCTAGCTTTACTTGACAACCCCTAGTTGTTGTATTAGAAGTGAGCAGTCACTTATGGTGCTCTTTCTCCCTAACACAAAATTCAGGTGAACTGAAGTTCACTGTTTTGTTTTCTATTGCTTTTCTAAGAATTCCTGGCATTCAATTTGCTTTCTGTACTTGTGCTGTGTACCGAGCAGACTATTTTATAGAAGTAGAGTTATAAAGCCAAATTATTCTTCCAGAATAATGGTAAGCTCAGACTCCATCATTTTATACATGAAGTTAGGAGTCACCTCTGCCATGTGCTTCAGTTTGAATTTCTTTACATTTAATGTTATCTTCAATTTTGACACGATGTCACCGAGTTCTGTGAAGTGCTTTTGCTGCTCTTCACAGCGGGCCCTGTCTTTACTAGTCTTAATAATTTGGTATCATTAGCAAATGCTAGCACCTCACTGTTTGCTCCTTTGCCAGGCTACTCATGGGTACAGAGCTGCTGTACTTGTAATTTCCATTGGTGACCTCCATTGACAACTGACAATTTACTCTGTTTCTTACCTTTTAACAAACTATTTATCTTAGAAAGAGAAGCTTCCCTCTTATCCTGGAGCAGCTTAGTTTCTTTAAGACATTTTGATGGGCAGTCTTCCAAAAAAGTCTTCAATGATCAAACTTTCATCAGTAGCAGCTGGAAATCTGTTACCAACATGACTGCTGACTTGACTTGCCTTTACAGAAATCCTGCTGAATTTCCCCCAATAAAATGTATTTGTCTGTATGTTTGCAATTTTTTTACTATAGTTTTTACTAATTTCACTGGTAGGGAGGTTGACTTTACAGGGCTATAGGTCTTCAATGTCTCTGCAGACTGTGTTTTGAAAACTGACATTATTTCCCATGTTCCTGTCCTCAGGTGCTAAGGTCATTCTAAATAAGTGTCTATTTCAGCTATTTTATACTTCACTGTCTTTAGAAATCCCAGATTAATTTTATTTAGTGTTGGTCATATATTACTGTTTATCTGTCTACAATATAGCCTCTTTTATTGATACTTCAACAGTTATAAGTTTAAATAAGAAACATCCCCATCCTCTCCTGTCCTGGCCAACTGGTCAAAAGGGGATTTTTAAAGATATCTGCACGCCTATCTGCTTTTTGTGTCTTTCTGTAAACCTTTCTTCATATATTTTTGCTAGTCTTTGTGCCTCTCTATTTCTATTACAGAAACTACCTCTGAGCATCTAAGATCTTTCTGTTAACTGGCCAGTAATAATGTGATACAGGAGCTAGACATTTACAGTGCAAATCATTCCATTTATCTTCAAACAGCTCATCTTTACATGGCTAATTTAAGCTAATCAGGTAGGCTCCCTTTATAGTTAATTGATAGGGATAGGTACTGATGTTTGATTCTTCAGGCTTATCTTAGACATCTCCCTTCAATGGGATTACTCATCCTTTGGGTGCTCAAGTCTTTATATTAACTACAGAGGAATCTCAGATGAGTGTGTAGGACATTTACATTCTACATTATTAAGTCAGGAGGGGTGAGCTGCACTCCTAAGACACTACATCCACTTATTGGACAATTGACTATTGTTGACTTTTGTTCTAAATTTAACTTATGGTATCCTTCTCTTAGCAGGCTCTTTGGTTCTGAAGAACCATATAAGGGAGCTCTGCATTTGAAGATAGGAAGCTTAGGGCTGCCTTACTCTTCAGTTAGCTCTTCCTGGAGGGTACTGGATAGAAATGAAAGAAAAGTCAGAAAAAACAAAACTCTTTAGGGAGGAAGGCAAACAAATTTTTTTTTTCACACATGACAAATGGATTAGAGATTGCCAAACCATGTTCTGTTCTGACGCGCGCAGCTTAAGACAGAATTATTGTCAGATGGTTCATACACAGAAAAGTGTAATGGTGGGGCTCAGGAAGACTCTCAAGACGAATGGAGGAAAAGTATCTTGGTAAAGAGGTGAGACATGAATCAATCTGGAAAGACTGCAAGAAAAAAAGAATATCTTAAATTCAGGTTCTTGGTCAGGATCTCAAGAAGGGATGTTTGAGTGTCACTCCAGAAGGAGATACCATTAGGTAGAGTTGATGGGGAAGGAGTAACTGATGACCTGCAAAAGAAAGGTGAGGCTGACTTACTACAGCTGCTCAAGAGCGGAGATCTGTTGTTAATAACTTATCGATGTTTGTCCAAGAATATGGTATATTTGCATTATATCTACAGTCAAGAGATGCCTAAAGCCCCTCAGATTTCAGGGCAATTGCACAACTGGTACAGCAGGAAAAAGCCACCTTATGAGGGCAGATTATCAGTTACACAACAGAACAAAACAACGGTCTCTATGTGGGCTCAGTTTCTAAAAGTAGCAATATCAAAGTCAGATTAACCAGCATGAGGGAATAGCCTTGGCACAAGGAACGTTAGTCCAGCATAGCTATTCTGTGTTCCTTTTCTGTCGTGCAGTCCCACGTGTGTGAACACAGCAGAGAACTGGAGGACTTACTGCACTCTGGGCCACCAAACAGCCATCTGTTGGTGGCTGTGGGAAATGGCCCCAAATTAGGGGAGCTCTGGGACCGCTCTAAGTGTGCAGGAGGGGCCATTTTTCCCATGCTCCGAGCAATGTCTCCCATTAGGTTCAGCAGAAAACGTTGCCCAAATCTCTGACAAAGATTTCTTGTGGTTTATCTTTACGGGATTTTATTCTCAAGCAATTATGTCAGGTCATTTGTTCACCACTTCCCCCGATATTTTGCTCAATATTTCTTACATTGTAATCACCACTAGAGAATTAAATCCTGGAGCCGTTCCTGTGGCATCAAAGCATCTGACTGAAATTGAAAACTGTTGTGGAGCTGGATTAAGAAAAAAATCATCAGCAACATAGGACTGAAGCAGCGACATTCTAAACTTTTCCTGAGATATTTAACCTCTTTAACTGCAAAAATAATCTAGTTCCATTAAATAGGTGCCTTTATTTCTTGCTTCTAAAACAGGTCAAGAAGCATGACCAGGGGAATCTTTTCATGTGCAGTTCCATCACAGCAATTTAAATTCTCATTTATCAGTGTCGAGGTAACATGAAAACCTTTCGTTTTGATCGTGTTCACAAGATGACAAAAAATGACTCTTCAAAGTCCTCTCTAGAAGGTGCTACTTTAGTCAGGATGATGCTACTGAACTTACTCCTATAGAGATGAATTCTGTTCATGTGGCCACCACAGAGAACCTGACTGACATCAGTGGTCATTTTATCTGAAGGCATAATTTAATGCCTAATAGGTTACCTTATGAATATAAAAGACATTCTTAGTCCTGAATCATGTCATTATTAATGTTTATACATATTTTGTGACACACTATGTACCAATCTAATTATAGATTCTACTTTTAGGGTGCTCTTAAAAAGGATCATAAAAGCTCTTTGCTCACTCTTGTCCCTCAGTTCCATACAGTTGGCAGCAGATGGGATTGGGAACGAGTCCTATGGCGTTGAGGCATTTTCTCACCTTTGATTTAGAATCCTTTTTAGAATGGAAGACTCACAGTGAATATCTACTTTGCAGATTGCAGTGTAGTGATACAGGAACCTGCTTACCAAGGGGTAGTTAGTACTGCATAAGTGATGCACCCACAGGGCAAAAGAGCTTTATTTCAGCTTTTCAAAGGTTGTCTTGGACTTAAGTGATAACTGACTGTGTCAAGGCATGATGTCAGGTAGTATAGCAGTACACTTCACAACTCTTGAACAGTGAAGTGATTCATAAAAATCAGTACTGGCTGGAAACAGACCTCCCCTGATGCCAGTGATCACCTACTTTCTTATCTCCTTCATGAGTGTTTATTTACAAAGGAGTTCTGTCAAGTTCTGTGTGTAAAGTCATACCACTTTATGAATGTTCTGCCCAACATGTGGGTAGATTCTTCTTTGCATTTAACCAGTCACATCTTACACTGAAGACTGGGAAGAGTACACAACACTTCTGAAAAGATTTGTGAAGGAGTAAAAACAGTAACAGTAAAAACATGGCAGAGGTTTTAATTTTTTGATTCAGACAAAGGAGAATCTTTCATTAATCCACCCAAAATCCTACCAGTGAATGTGACGAAGGCTGCACTTTGCTCTTGAAAGAAGGAAATGCACTATCTTGCTATTTACAACAGAGCTTTGTAGGGAAACATATTTCTACTATGGGAAAGAAAAAAAATCCATTATTTTAATGGAATTATCAGATAGAAAGGTCCTAATGGTTTTGCATCTTAGTATTTTTCCATGTAAAAAAAAAGCAAAACAATCCTTAAACTGGAAGATTTATGGCACTCTGTGCCATCCAACAGCCACCTGTTAGTGGCTGTGGGAAATGGCTCCATACAAGGATTCACAAACACAAGGACAGAATTACAAAGGAGGAAAGGACACAGCAGAAACACGGAGCTGTGGCTGCATTCCAATTCTATAACTCCTGAGCTGCATTTCAGACTTGCCAACCCAGCCTTTACCTCCAGCTCATGCTACGTTACTTTCTCACTGCCTGTCTGAGAGAGACATAAAAAATTGAACAAAACAGAGCAGGCGTGTGTTTGCGCCTATGTGTGTGTGTCAAACAAATGAGATAATTTCATGCATTAGAAAACAGGACAAGTATAACTTACGAATGCTTGATCAGAGTGAAGCAAAGCCATGAGTCGGCGATGCCATAGTTAACGAGTAAGAAACTATTCCATCCCATCCTATGTTCTGTACACGGGTAGATGAGGCTGTTATACAGAGGCAGGAGGTGGTGCAGCCACTCCCCCATTACATAAATACACTGAGTAGGCGACGCTCAACAAAAGGTTGGGGCAAGGAGGTTACAGCTCCCCAAGGCTTCCTAATAAATCCACCTCTGCTCAACATTTTACATAATGATATAATGCATTATATTATTATAAGCAGTGACATCATAATAAAATACTGGAATGCTGCTCAAGTGGCAAGGAACACCTAAGATATATTTCTATGCTTGTAATTCAGTTCCTGTATTTTTTAATTATAGATAAGAATTTAAAGTGAAAATAATTATTCATTCCATAAATCTTCTTGTAATGGATCCCAGGCATATAATTAAGAGGCCTTTAATTTTAATTTTGTATACTGAATGCCTGTTTTTGGAGGTATTCCATATTCTGTATTCAAGGCCTATACCTGCAAAGCTCTAAGCTTATATTTTAGTGGAAGCTGGAGATGATGCGTGGTGTGCAAATTGAAGAACTTAGCCTTTATAATGATGGATACAAGTAACATGGCTGCATCAAACATGTTACATGGCATTTTCCTTCCTTCTAATTGCATTCTATTTTGATCATGCTGTCAGTGTTCCTTGGCCCAGCTCAGGCTGCAGCACCATTTTCTAACCTATACTTGCAATACAGCCAGTTATGATGGAGCATCTACTTTCTAAAGTGTCTGACACCTAGAAGAGGGAACCTACCACCTCGGTGTTCAGATTTTCTAGAAACTGATCTCTTTGATTGTAGAAAAATAGCTAGCCTATAATCTCACTGATAATGTGAAAATAGATGTCTCCGGTTATTTGCAACTGGATATACAACCTTTCAGCCTACAGCAGAGATTAAAATCATTGGTGCATGATTATTACCAGGTGAGGATTGCCTTTCTGAAAAGCTAACTGTATTTCTCAATTCTAGTAAACACAGACACATCTTAAAACGTACAACAATAACTGGCACCTTTTTGGCAGACTCAGCAGGCAGGTCAAAGATTGTTTCAGCATGTAGAATAAATTAATATTTCTCTCCCAAGAGTGGGTCCTTCTAGAAAAGGCTTAAGGCAGATTGGTGTGGCATTTAAAAGAAAGGTGGAGAGGGGGGTGAAAACTTTTGTTTACATGAACATTTTTCAGACTTAGACCTCGAAATATTTAAGTGTTTTAATCCTGTATGAAAGGCTCTGCCATTTCCTGTCCAGCCCTGAAACGTCTGGTCTCCTCCACGGCCCATCATATATATCTTAAGTTGTCTTCCCCCATTTTGCTCTGAACTCCCACTCTGCCCTTTTTCAGGACTCCGTATGTTCCCATCTCCTCCTTTAAATTCTTCATGCCCAATTCCTTGTCTCATGCTCCTCACTCTACTTTCCTGACTCTTCCGACCCCACTTCAGAGTTTCTCCGTGTGTATTTTCAGCTCCTTATTCTCTAGGTTTAACTTCTGTGTATCTGCTGCTTGCTTTTGCGGAATCTCAAAGGAAATGTAGAAGGCCCTACTCTATTCCAATAAATATTTTTGAATATCAGCTATACTTACTATGCACATAAATTAGGAAGCGTTAAGTTTCCTCTGTTTGCTATAATAGAGTACGAAGTGATCACTTTGCTTTTATCTCACAAGAGAGCAACAAATGTCCCCTAGTGCTGCCTCAAGTTGGCACTGGCAGTGTACAGTGCATCTGCATTCAAGTCTTCTTGTTTGGTCATGCAGACACATCTGTGGTAACACAAATTCACTCTGAAGAGAATCATTAACTATTTGTAACTAGCCTGCAAGTATTTGGTGTTAATTGAATACGGGTAAAAAAGTGGATAAATAAAATAACAAGGGTTAAGATAGAGAGCATGTAACTCATTTAAAATGCTGCCTTCCTGATAGCCAGATACTGTTGCTGTCTCTGACAGACATGCCTGAAGGAATTAGTGAAGCATTGTGCCTCCATATGATCTCCTAGACATTGCATCATGCCTAGATGGCATTCTCCTACCCAGAACCATGGTTTACCATTCCTCCAACAAATGTATAGTACTCTCTGCTTAGCCTCCATTCAAGTTGTCAAGATGGCATTCTCCTACCCAGAACCATGGTTTACCATTCCTCCAACAAATGTATAGTACTCTCTGCTTAGCCTACATTCAAATCATTCTAGTCACTTAAGAAGACATCTAAAAGGAAATAAACACCAATTAAGGCACAGACACTTTAATACAATAAAGATCAGCTCTGGACATAATTTCCTTGCTTTCTATCAGATAAATCTCCCATTTTCGAACATTTCATTTGTACTTAGATTGTCTTCTCAGATAAGCTTTAAGCATTACCATCTGTTCTGCAGCAATCACATGATCCTATCAATTTGATTCAGTTGAATACAAATCCCTTTGACAACAGGGAAACAGCAAAATAACACACATTTGTTCCCAAAACTGCAAAACCAGCAGATTGTTCAAGGACTGCTTTACAGTGGAGGTAAAAGACACAGGGAGACACCTCCTGTCTGTGCCACATACTGTCCAGGCAGCATTCTGACACTGAAGCTTCTTGTTTTCAAGGGGAATTGAGTCAGTGCTTCAGCTGTGTTCAGCAGCCCCAAGGGCTGAAAGCTCAGCCAGGGCCCCATGCCTCTGCATGCCTGCTGGCATTTGGAAGCCAATCCTGAGTCAGAGGGAATACACCTTTCTCTTGCAGACCATGGTCACACCTCTCAGCAATCTCTGAGAAATTCTTTCCTCATCTGTCCTCTGCAGGCTATCCGCCCACAGCCACTGCAGCTGGCCATTGCAGCAACACATCTTCCCTGCTGGTCTCTAGGAGAAAGGCAGAGTTTGCACCCACTATTGTGGCTACATCCATTAAAGAAATCTCCAGTGAAAGGCTGGTGTATATTATGCAGATATTTGAAGTATTCTTCTATTTAAAATAATTTCCCCATTGGAATGGACCTGTTTACCCGAAAGATGTCCTATTCTCACTCAAAACATAGACAACAATATAAAACATTTCTCTTTATGATCTGAAAGAAGCATACACTGTACTACCGAAGCAACTTGCAGTTCCTAGCTTTGCGTATGCACACAATGCATAGAATGTGGTTGAATCATTGAAAAAGGTGCACTGAAAGTCTTCTCCATATATGTCCATCTGCAGTCCTCCAAAACAAGGTGTTACAAACATCGTATCATTCAGAAGGTATTAATAATTTCTTATTTTCACCCACTGGATAATTCTCAGAGGGAATGTTTCAGCTATATTTGTGGTTGAACACACAAACAGGTTAAACTGCTGTATATTGATATTTATAACTGAGTGAAATCTAGGCTATTAATTTATTATGAAGGAAAAATATAGCAATAAACCAAGGTACAGGGTATTTCAAAAAGATGGACCCAGTTTCAAAGCAGTATATTTCATGATGGCAACGTGTTACAATTACACAAAAATTTACAAACAGTTTAATGAGTTATCAAGCGGTAATTATTTGAAACTCTTTGCCCCACCCTTTCCAGTGGTAAGAGTTTCATTCATGGGTGGTTCGTGGCTGCAGAGATATAGTGATTTCAAACTGGCTCCATCTTTTTGAAACACCCTGTACTATAAATGCTAGCTGAATTTTGTATTATGACTTATCTAATGTAATATAACTTACAGACAAATGCATAATTTCATTTTCTCCTCTTAATTTAACTGCACTGAAAATTCACTGGAAATTACTGGAATATGAATTTCTATATGAGGATGAGAATAATGAAATGCTCAGATTTTAATGGTGCAAAGACAAAAACATCTTGGACCATGCACCATTTGTTTGCATTCTAGCATCTATTTAAACTCAAGTGTTTTTTCCAAGTTTGTAAGCTGTTTCAACAAGTAATCTGCAAGCAGTTGGTGAATGTAAGTCTCACAGAAGCATTCTATCTTATTTTCTATCAAGCTAAAAGGGAAAGAGTAATTCATTTTAAGTGTGTTGATGATAGAAGAGCTCTGAATAGCATTTTATCTGCAATAGCGTACTTGAAAGGAATGAAGTGCAAGTTAAACAAACAGTAACAATGAATGCATTTTTTTCAGGGGTGGTCCTCTTGGAAAATGTTAACCACATTAAAGCAGGTAGTCATTGAAATATGCAATTAATTTTAAGTTGATAGAAGTTAAAACTGTCATTCACCTTAGCAGGTGGTGGAAGAACCTTCTTGCATATCTGCTGATTTGGTCCCTGTACTCCAGCACAGTTGCATCCAAGAGGGGTCTTGTTGGAGCATAAAAGGTTCCAAGGCTTGCCTCAAGCTGTGCTGTGGAGTTCAAACAAGTGAAAATGTTTCAATTACAACAGGTTGCTCATGTCTGCAGTCAAATTCCTCAAACACTGATGAAATGAGATGTTGTTGTAGGACAGATGAAATTAAAATATGACAGACTGTACAAACACAAATGTGCACATAAACTTTCACTTTGAGGCAGAGTTGACAATGACTTTGAGCAACAAAGGTTGTCAAGAGGATGAAGAAGTATATAACACATCAAGTTCTCACCAGCAGCGTACAATTAAAAGTGACTCATAAGAGTAACATAGTTTGAACAAGTTTGTCTGGTAAAGATCAGCTCTCAATTAGCTCAAATCATCTTTGTCCTCTTAGGCAAACAATAATGAAATTGACTTTTTCAGGGATTATTATGCTAGGTCAGCAGGTGACAGAACCCTTCTTATGTTGGCTTTGAGGTCCAAGGAACCTCCTTCAGCCTGCAGCTTTTAAAAAACTTTAAATGGGTCTAGAAACCCTCAGGGTTTGACTCTACAGCATGTAGTGGTGGGAAACAGGATAACCTCATTTGTAATCAGTAAAATAAACCCCTTTTACTGTAGAAGTTCCCTTTCCTTTAAATACTTTCTGACTGTTACACTCCACAGCTGGAGCTTTTAGGCATTTTTCTACAGGTTTTTAATACAAAATTATAAATAAGATTATTATAAATAAGAAAATACACAGTATACTTTTGTGTTCCATATGCTTAAATGAAAGGAAATGTGATGATCAATAATACTTATATGAATTCTGCTTGAGCATTAACGTGTAGTATGAGTCCTTATATGCAGAACAAAATGACTGACATGTTTCACTCATTCTTAATTCACAGGGAGAACTTGCTATATATTTGCTGTATAGGTTCTCCTTTCAGAGTGGATGTGCAAACTGCTAAAGCTGATCAGAACTTTGTATGGGCTTTAAAAGTAAAATATAACCTATTGTCTCATTAGGCAAACAAAATCTCATTGATTTGTGGTTATTAATGTTTGTTTGACCTAGCCATTTCTGTATTTCTTTATTTCCAAGTATAGTTACATTTGATTTTATTAGGCTTGATGGCATTAAATGTGCTAATAGCACTGTGTTAGGAACACGGGCAAACTGTTAGTAAATTAGGTTTTGCTTTATCTTAAATCTATACAGAAAGATAAGCTGAACTTTGAAGGTATTTTCTTTCAAAGCAGCAGTCAATTTAGATTAAAATTGAATACAGCAGTACCTTTGCAAAAACAAGCCATACTCTCTTGCCATCACTGTTTTCCTGACAGCATGTTTTGTACTTCTGAAATATTTCAACCTACATGGAATACAAGTAACTACTGGCACAGTTATAGATTCATTAGATAGCCCAGCTTGATGTTGAAGGCAGAATAAAAATCTCAAAGATAACTGCCCCATTGCTATAAATAAGAGGCTTCACTGGGTTTTGCTAATAAAAAAGAAAACAAATTACCATGCCGAATTTGCTAGATTCCTACAGAATAACTCCTGGACAGAATAAAATTCCATCTGCTGTAAACAGTGTTAAGGGGCTGCATGGGGGGAAACACACAGACATCTATTTATAATGTGCATATTTTTACAAGAGTTTCAAAACCAGCTCTTTTCATGGGTCCTTTTAAAAGCATGATTTATTTAGAATTGATACGCTATGTTTGCAAAGCAGAGAATTTTTGAATCAGATCCCCCAAAATGGGATAGCTGATGGCTTGGCAGCAATGTAGGACACCTTGGAGTTTTTCTATCATCAAACACACCAGAATCCTAAGTATTCTTTCTTGCTACAAAAGATGCTGGGTTCCCAGCTGTCTGCCTGCTAGACTGGAGGATAACACCTTCACTAAATCAAGGCACTTCAAATCTTGAAGTCTATTGAGTTCCAAGATACACAGCAAATCAAGAGGAAGTCATCACACCAGTCTTCAGCAGGGAGGAGGCTCAATCGCTTCTTGCAAGGGACTCCAGCTACTACTGCAGGGGGGCAGAAGATTACAGTGAGGACAAATGCTATAATCCTAAAGGAGGCAGCAGAGGACAGGGTATTCAGAGCTTCTGGATCTTGTAATGAAAGAGTGGCCCTTAAAAAGCACCGTAAAAACCATAGTAAAATCTCTTGTCCCTGTTGCAGGAAAAGGTTCCTCCTTAAGTTGGTGCTGCCTTAGCATGAATATATAACAAACAATCCTATATTAACTAACATTAGTTTGCAACTTGTGCTAAATTTATGTAGTGTAATAAAGCTACAGCATATATATCACAGTGATTTATATAGTTAGTCATGCCTATACCATATATATATTAAAATATGCATTATTTTAGTATCACCATTAATACAAATGAACTAACACACAATCAACACAGGCTGTCCAGGGAGGTTGTGGAGTCTCCTCTCTGGAGACATTCGAAACCTGCCTGGACGCCTTCCTGTGTGACCTCATCTGGGTGTTCCTGCTCCAGCAGGGGGATTGGACTGGATGATCTTTTGAGGTTCCTTCCAGTCCCTGACATTCTGTGATTCTGTGAACACATTGATCTGGATTTTATTGAAATGACTTGCCTACATATGACATTTGATTATGAAGTACCATAACCTTTGAGGCTGTCTGGATTCCCTCTGTTGTCTTCTTTATACAGTCAATAAATATATTGTCATAACCCGCATGCAAATTACAGAGACACCACAAAAATACATTAAAAATATAATCAGTCCCCTACCTTCTCTATCTGGTGTAAGTTTTTGTTTAAGAAGGTGATTAACAATGGCACTCAAGCATACGTAACACTGACGACCCATTGTGTTCCAGTTCATGGTGTTCAGGACATTAATTGCCTCTTGTATCTCATCGTAACGAATGTACTGGTGGATGATTTCCACAAGACCCAGCTGTCCTCTTGTGATCACACCTTTTACAGGAAACAGTAAAAGCAAAAATAGTGTCACGACTATGTAAAACAGTAGCTGACTACTTTTCAGCAGAGTTGAAAATAATTGACATTGACTAAAATGAGAAAGTTTAAGTTAATGGGTTTCGCTATTAAATTTTTATATCAGACAGTTTCTTATCTTGTTATAGTTACACTGAGGGTGCTTTGGACAACAGAGAAAAACCACCAGTGAACTTCACACAAGGAGGCTGAGTGCATGTGGCTATTGTCACCTATTGGTGACAACATAATGTAATGAATTTTGGTTTAAACACGGTAGAAAAAGCTTATTCCCAGTTTATCACTCTTGTATTGGAGGCAATAAAACCATGTTCAGAGCACCTCTTTCCTATGGGGAAACACTGAGGGACAATGCTAAAAAATAGCATTTGTCTCACAGAAATGTACCTATGTGTACAAGTCTAGAGCAGATGAGACTTTAAAGCAGCAGTTACTCTATTACTCTCCATCTTGCAATTGCTCCAGATCTTACTTCTAGATTGGCAAAATTCTCTAAGTGAGGCATGTCTTCTGTCAGGGGATATAATGAAAGATATCGACATCTGGGGACCTCAGAATTATAGTTGCACATGCACATGCTTACCATAGCGGAAAAAACATGAGCAACACACTGGCAACTCCATGAGAACATGATTTATCTACAGTACCTTCCGGAAAGTAGAAACTGAAAGACTCTCAGTGTTTCTTGACTTTTAGGTCCCAGCTTCTGAACAGAAAAGGTGACTGAAAAGCTGCAGGGAGCAATGTTATTTCTTGTCTCTGACTAGCCAAATCATCATGTGACACAGGTCACACAAAGCATTTTAGCAATTCTTGCATGGTTGGGTCACTGTGCTAGAGTATTCTTTATCACTACTGCTCCAGATATCAGAGCGAGATCAGAATTTACTATTCCTCTCTCTTTAAATAAAAACATAATATTAATTTTTTGTTTTCTCAGTCTATATTCTGATGTAGATAGTCAAAACTAATTTTAAGGAAAAAAATTCTGATGAGAAAGGGAACAAACTGAATTTCAAAACTGATACTAAAGCCATAGGGTAGCTGAGGAAAAAAGTCTGGTAACAGAGAAAATCAGACCAAAGATATGGAAAACAGACCTCACAGAATTTTCATAAATGTATTTGTGAATATAGTTTGTGATGTAAAATAAGAATTGAAGAAAGAAAAAAAAAAAAAAAAAGAAGACCTGACTATATCTCAAGGACAAGTAACTTGCTGAGAATTTGCATATACAGATCTGATGCTTTGGGAAAAAACCCTTACATATTTACTTTCTATAATGGAGAAATACTTAAATACTTCAGGTTTTAGTGCTGTTAATGAAAAGACATGGTTGTCTGTTGTATTTCACTTTACATTTGCATGTATTAAAGCCTATGGACATTATACTGTGTAACAGCAATGTTTAACCTGTGAATGTGTGATAATATGGAATTCTTATGGTAGAATTTATTCTTCTTAAATACTTAGTGTTTTTAAAGTATTATATAAGTTGGCCAATATTCACATTAATCACTAAGTGAAGATGAAAATACTTATTTGCATGCTAATTAATTATTATATTTAAAATGTCTTTCAAGGCCAGCAATGCTGAACCACTGACACCACTACCCAGTCTGGCACTATCCAAGATCTGGGTTGACATCAATGACAAGAAGCTGCAATGCTTTTGAAAATGAGCTCATTATTAGACACCAACATATTTGCCATTAGTGTTTGAGGATAAATTTAATATTAATCTTTTCCTGAAATAAATCTGGCTACACAGCACAATGGAGAATTCACAGCACTTGTTCAAAATCATAACACATCAGCTGGAAATTAAAAATATGTTTGCCTTTTCTCATTGACATAGTTTATTAGCAGATATTTATGGGAAACTATTCCAAGACATGAGGTACCTATGGATTTTATTTCAGTCCTCAAGGCCTGTCTAGGTTTTGTTGTCATGGACCCCTATATTTTCCATATAATTTGTATTTGCATTATTTCATAAATAGCAGAGAGCTAAAAACTGCTGAGGTTGGGAAGAGGGGCTAATTAATCAACAGAGCATTACCTTGATAGTGTGGCAAACTGAGAAGAAGAGGGGTTAAGCTGAAAACCAGGATGCAATAGAAAACAGCATGTTTTTATAGAGTAGACTACAAAGGAGGAGTGAGGGAGGGATAGAGAGAGCTTTGCCTTCCCACTAGAAGAGGTTTTGCAGTAATTATACAGAATGAAATTTTAAAATGTGATAACTTTCAGCTGTAGAGGTCAACATCTTCCCATTTGGATGCTTGACTTCTCCTGGGTGGTGCGCTTCCAGGCAACCTGCTTGGGAAAAAGAGGTGGCAGCCAATTCACTGCCTAATTGATTTAGGAACGGCGCCCAGGGAGACAGTCCAATTAAGTTTACAAGCTGGCAATTAGCAGGAAAGGCCTCTAAATCCCTGCACTGAGAGCCTGGTTGTCTTCATAAGAACATAAATGTGCTAAAGATAGCAAGGGAAAAGCTGTGTTTTCTGGAAAGCTGTTGTGAGAAACCCCACAAGGGAGGACTGAAGCAAAGCAAGGTAGATGTGGGTAGAGTGCCTTCTGCTTGACAGGTAAGAGGTAATTTAGAGGGTTTTTTTTAATGGCCAACATGCACAAAAACATCAAATAGCTGTTATAATTAGTGTTCTGGGGTACTCTGCAACTATTAGACCTGTAATTGAACACAATGCAGATGAATTATCTCCAAATAAATGATAACTTGTAAACAGTTTTAAAATAGTATTTTTGGATAACAGTAATAATCTGGATTAGCTCTTATAAAACTATACAACTATAAGACCCAACACTTTTTGTTGCTAACATCTTATTATATTAATTTACCTTTTTTGCAGTGGCATACTTAGTTAAATTTTTCAAATTTAGCCTTTCATGTGTTTAGGTCTGCAGTACTTTTAGTCAAGATTTTTCCCCACAAAAGCACATGCATGTCTCAATCAGTAAAGAAATAAAGTAGATTTTCAAACCTTACTGTCACCAAGTTTTTTGGTTTGGTTTGGTTTGTTTGGGTTTTGGGGGTTTTTGTTTGTTTGGTTTTTTATGGTTTGGTTTTGTTTGAAAAAAAGGCTTCTTCCTGATCTCAACAGTTTTATACAAAAGAATCATAAAAACCTCCTTTAGAGATCGACAAAGGTAATCCTGTTTCCTCGGACAGACAATGGGCAAAATGCTGACATTTTCCCTGATGAGTATATTTGACATGGGTGTCTGCCCTGCTGAAACACTGGCTTGGTAGTCAGAAGATTTAAGCATGATTGTCTTTTTAGCTCTCACAGTGGGCTTGCACCACTGTAACTTGCCTGACTTGAATGGAATGAATACAGTTCTCACTGATGAGCAACTGCAGGGGTTTTATTCTTAGTTCAGCCCCTGACTCGTTGTGCAACTCTTGGAAAGCCTTTTAGCTTTCCTTTACTGCTTCTTGTTATTGTGTTTGTAAAATGAAGATAGTTAAGGTTTTCCTGTCTTAAAGTCTCCTTACACCTAAACTGAGAAGTGCTATATAAATTCTAAAATTAGTATTATTACTACTTCTTTTATTTACAACTCCTGGAATATCAACTGAGACCAAACTTCTCTGGCAGCTACAAAAACCTTCTTTCTTGTGTGAAAAGACTTCAGGGAAACAAATGGTGTAATTTCATTTGCTGAAGTCAGGAAGAACAGAGTCTTGACACAAAAATACATTATAATGAAAAAGACAGCTGCATCACACAAATTTAGGAAAGAAAACAGCACTACTGTCTTATTAATAACAATAGCTTATTTTAGCTTGTTAAGGGTATTACTTCAGACTGAATACAATTCCTAAAATAATATACTACAGAACAAAAGAATTTTCAATACAGTAAATTTTTAAGTTTTATTAGAGTAGCAGGGAACATAATGGGACCCTGATCCAAGAACAGATTGGGGTCCCATTTTGTCAGACCCCACATGAAAAGACACTAAGTAGTTATGAAACATAATAAGCTCCTTGGCTCAGATCTTCAGATATTATTAGAACTATGTGCTTTTACAGCTCTGGTCCCATATGTCTAAAATGAGGGTGTTTTCAAACTACAAAAAACTTATGAGGTACAGACGTTTCCTTGAGAGCTCAAGGTTGAATGGATGTGCTCAGTAACTTACCAAGTTTAAAGTGAAGTACTCCTAAGGGTCCTTTGTCAAACCTAACCATCAAAAGATCGTGAACATCTGTGCTGTCAGTGTTGTCAGATGCAACTTGAGGAGCAGCCCACTGGATCTGGATGAGGCTGCTAGGCACGTCGAAGTGTTTACTGAATTGCAGAGTTGCCTCAGGTGAATAGTCTTGTGCTAAGAGCTGAATTTTAACTGGGGACAGTGCCGTGTCGAAAAGTTGCAGCTCCCCTTGAGAGCTACCAACCACGAATATGGCTCCGGAAGGGTGGTAGGTTATTGAAGTAGGCAACAGTTCTGCTCGGGCTAACAGAGTCACTTGGTTGTAGGCTTCATACAGAATTATTGACAAATCTTCACAACCCAGGACTAGTTTGTCTTCTGTGACGTCTCTGCAACAGCTGATGGCCTTGGATCGTAGTGGTATTCTGGTGACTGCTGTACACTGAATTTTGTTCTTAACACACTTGTAGACACAGCTGTCAGCCATGGGCTCTTTGTCTGAGGAGATGGAGTGCTCTACTGTGTAAACCTGATAAGGCTCGTTAGTGCTGAAGCTTGCATCAAGTGGATCCCATTCTGTACGGACGTAACTCAGAACCTGAAAGGAATCCAACATATTTTGGCAGTCATTTGTGACAATTTATTCTTACTTTGATGATTTAAAAAATAGACTGCTGCAAATATGCTTCCTCACAGGTCAGTAAGCTGAAACAAATACGCATTTTAGGAAAGGAGTTGTAAAATCTACTGGTTTAACTTTTAAAAGGTCCCTCCAATGTAGTTTGAGCCATATTTGTTTGTCCAGAGTATACACTAGATTAGCAGAATAAAAGATAAAAGAGAGGACAGTCCAGGGTTGGTAAGAAGAGAAACAAGCAGCTGACTGATACAAAAGAATAACTGATTATTCACAAGTGGAGTAGGAAAGAAATCCCAAAATTTCTGGAAAAATTTTTAATAGGTTACTCTGAGCATCACACATAGAGAATTCTTGATCGTTTGCTCTGGGCCACGGTAACAGAAATTATGACACTGTAGAGGTAGAAACAATGGTATGGTTAAACAATGTATACTATATGTTGCCAAATGAGTTGATGGTAGATGTTCTTTGGTGTCATGTAGCTTTAGATACAGAACAAATTAATTTGTGATAGCAGAAAAGGAGGACCGTTTGGGGGTACTTGACTGTTGAATGAACTGGAAGAACAACATAAAGGCAGAATATGATTCAAAGACAGAAGCTGGCAAAGAACAAGAATTTGTAGTGTGGAAACACAGGAAGTAGCATAAAGTGATGTAGGCAACAATGGAGACCAATGAAGATCCATGTTCTATAACACATGGTTTTGAGCGAGAGGTGTTGTACAGGACTCAAGCAGGGAAACTGGGAGAAACACCAGCTGTAAATAAATCACAAATTAGCTTATAGAAAGCTATTTCTCTGAAAGTGAGAGAAAACCAACATTTCTAAAAGAATGAGAATAGTAGAAATCAGTCAGAAACTTGCTGGTGTTTGTTCATGCAGAAATAAAGAGTGAAAGGAAAATGTCAAACTGAGCCCAACCCCACCCTCAGGTATATGCACAGCATTCTCCACACCAGGAACTAAAGCTGCTGACCTGCCACTACTTTTGGAAGCCCTTTCTTTTGAGTCCAGGTGGTATGCAAGTAACATTTACACAAAAGTGGTAACAAATGTGATTAAAAGGCAGAGAGAGGGTGAGGGATGAAATCTGGAAATTTCAGGTGGAAAACAGAAACACACACAAAGTTAAAGCAGATTAAGCTTGATTTCCACAGATCACAAGATCAACTGAACATATAATTTAGTTTTTCATCCTGCAAAGGAAGAGAATAAGAAATTAAGATGCTCTTGGCATATAATCCATGACTTCGGAAGCAACTGATGAATTTATAAACACTTTATTTGGGACGTTGATCATACTGACAAGGATGTTTCATTCTGACAGTTAACTTATTTTGACAGCAAAAAGGTTTTCCCATTCAAAGGAAAGCAAAAAGGACTGTTGAAATTCTGTGGCTGAAAACCAGCTGCTGGTTAATAAAAAAGTCTTAGCTACTTTAAGATGAGCAGTTAGGGACATGCAAAGAACCACTTAATGCAAAAAACACCTAATAGAGAAGGCAATGCATCCATCTTATAAAAACCAAGTAAGCCAGTTTCAACAGAGTAGTGACCAATGAAAACATATACCAAAGCGGAAATAAAAGATTAAATTACTTATTTAGTTTCAAAAGCATTTTCTCACCCCCACCATTTCCTCACCAACTACTTTACCTTTGCAACTAGTAATTTATGCCCACAAAATGTACAGCGGCTACTGTGCAGATGTTAGAACTGCTCAAATGTGTAGCTTATTAGGGTGTTAAATTGCATAGCGAGGAAACCCATAAAAGAGGTTATTGTGGACAAAGGATTACTGTGACCACGGAGCTTTCTAACTCCAAATAAAGACAAGGTAAAATGCTATTGTTTGTTCTGCAGTTTTTCCTAGGAGTATGGAGAGAGACCCGGGTAGCTGCCTTTCAAATATGTGAAATAGAAATCTTGCCCAAGCAAGCCTTCAAAGCTTCCATAACTTCAGTGAAATGAGCCTTGAGGCCCTCTGGGACTCAGATTTCTGTCTTCCTGTGGCAGGTTTTAATGCACTGCATTATTCATCTACATATTTTGATCCAAAACCAGTGTTCCTCTCTGGACATCTCCTCACAAGCTACAAGAAATTCGTGAAGATCCACACAATAATCAAGCCTATGAGAGATGAAAGACTGAAAGCACTATTAAATTCTGAAGAGAGCCTGGCCTTGAAGGTTAAGATAACAGAGAAGCAAACACGCGAAATATGGATTTTACAATTCTATAGGAGTGGCTGCTGGAAAACAGCAATGGAAATAGTCACAGAAAAATAACTGTTGTCATCTGATCGTTTGAGAGTCAGCAAGCAAAGAGAATCCAATTAATAATTTTGTTCTGCTTGTTGGAGCAAAAATGGGACAAAATGTTGCACACTATTTGAATTTAAAAAAAAGAAAAATCTTACATTTTGAAAGGCTAATTTAATGAGCCTTGAGATGAGAAGCTTCCTAGCTTCACATAATTTTGAGAGCAAATCCTTGAAAGGAAGTTTAGGATGGGGGGGATGCTGTATGTAACACAATTCTAAACTAGGAAAAAGTTCCTGCATGGAGAGAAAGACTATTTGCTACATTTCAAAACATAAGTTTTGATGTAATGTTTAAACAAACTAGGCTTAAAGGAAACTTTTCTGGACACCACTGTTCATATTCTGGCTGAAAACAAGAGAAACATTTCTCCTTAGATTGGAACAGATAAGCTGCTTCTCATGCATCAGTGGCCTCATGTGCCTCTTGGAGGAAGAGTACCAAGCCGAGAGACTTCTTTGTTCTGGTTTCCAGTTTTGCTGAATATAACTGGTATTTGGCACTCTGAAGGGGGAAAAAAAAATTCTCTTTCATCTGAGTGGGAAGATTTTAGTTTCTCTGTCAGAAATGACTTTTATTTTTAATTCTTCAGGCTGCTAACTGGAAAACTAAATCAGAGAGACATACAACTACAGAAACATGTTAATAAGACTAAGATAATGCTTTTGAAAAATTAGAAGTGTAACGATTAAAACAGCTTTTTTTTTTTTTTCTTTTCAAAGAAGATGGTAGCCCATGCCTGCCAATTGTTTTTCTCTCTGGTAAGTAGCCACATGCTAGTAAATGTAGTGCACATAGTGCTTTAGCAGTCCATTTAAAGGAATCCTCTGGGATCCCTTTCTGGTGAGCAGTAGTACTCTGGAACCCCAAAGGGGAACATTAAAATAGCAATATGTCTTTAAGCTAACATAACATTTGCTTGGGGAGTGGGAAGGCAAAAGCTGGACGAGTTCCCTCCAAAGTGGGTAGGACAACTGTAGGGCTTGTGGAGGAGGGGACAGGGCAGTGGATCTCAAAAGATAGAGCCATAATATCACATGGTGGAGTGTATGATTCCGTTCAGTGTTAAGTGCTTTGCACAAATCTTGGACTAAGCACTAAGCCTTGGATTTCCAGGGAAGATTTCTGGAAGTACTTTGCATGAAGTAAAAGCAATTAGTTTTTGTAAAATAAAGAAATAATATATATAAAAATTTTACAAGTCCCTTTTAGTTTCGTGACATATGCTACAAAAATATAGTAAATGTATTTAACTATTGTCTACATAATTTATGCATATTTCCCTTATTAATGTGGCAGTCACATGTCACTACCGCACATTTATATTGTTTTCCCCTTGCAGTACTGGCCTGTGCTCTGCATCAGATAATCAGCAGTATAAAGGATACTATATTTGTGAAGTTCTCAAGTCTTAGAGTCAGAAATCATAACAATACAAGTCAAATGATCAGTTAATATTTGTAAATAAGGGGCCTGAGTTATGCTAGTTAAAATACTTTCTTTCATTTTATGTTTGAAAGACATAATTGCACTAGCTTGTATGGGCAGCATCACTCTTCTCGGTGCAAATCTTTGAACACTTAAAATTGAAGTATTTTGCATAAAGTGCTGGGAAAGGATAAAGTCCATATATCAAAACAAATAAGAGTTTTAACCAGTAGTTCTTAAGCAGAAAATTGGCTTACCAGGCAGATAAAAAAAAGAAAACAAAAGAAACAGAGAAATAAGCTTGCTGTGACTGAATTGTGTGTCTTTCAGATGAGAAAAATGTTTGATTTATTTTATGTATGTTAAAAAAAATGCTTATTTAATTTCGCAGTGAGGCTCCAAATAACAACAAACACTTTAATTAGAAATGTAGAGCGGGAAGTATAGTGCACACTAGAGTAAAATACTTTTAAATACAGCACTATGAAGATGGAAGAAAGAAAATGAACCCTATTTGTAAACATTGCTAAAATAAAAATGCAAGGCTCCGGCTCCAAGTTACTTATTTGGCTGCTTTGTATTCACAGTCCCACATGCTACCTTATTATTTGGAACTCCAGCCAACATTTATTCTTGTTTTCTTTCAAAATTTATCATCATAATCTTTATCCCATATTATTCATTGAACTCTTAACCCAATGTGACATTAAGGATTTTACACTCTTTGCTACTTGTGTGTGAGAGGTATTTCAGCTATTTGGTCACACGCCGTAGACGTTTTTCTGAGTGCTACAGTAATTGTAGGATAGCTCACTCAGAAAAGCTCTGCTGTGTTTATTTCACAAGTTTGAGGTACAATGTAGAAGCAATAACTATTAAATACTATCTCTTGGGAGAGAGAAAAATAATATTCTCTGTCAGGCAAATTATTTTTTCCACAAGATTGAAGTATAATTTCAGTGATTCTCACTGGCACTAAATGGAGTGAAAATAAACATGGCAAAGACAAATGCAAAATACTGCATTAAATGAGCCTTTGCACCATCACCTCCTGTTAATTTATGTTTGCAGAATAAAGTTCATGTTGATTTTAACATGACTTTCTCTCAAAGCATTTAATCCAAGGATGATTTCATATCAGATTCTATTTATTCATAGCAAATTGTTTGAAATGATTTCTGGAAGATTCCTCTTCTGGTTTTGAAATAAAAATACCAGCATTATCTCCACAGGGAGACAATTTAAAAAACACCCTTGATCATTGGTACTTTAACAAGGAAGAAACAAACAAAACCCAAATAATTAAATAAATAAGTTGGAGAATGGATGAGTTTACTGGAGGAAACCAATGCATGCAAGAAAGCAAACAAAGGTTTAACAGACAAATATTCCTGCAGTAACAGGCATGCATGTATATAAGTGTATGTCGCACACCAAAGCAAAGTCATATGTCCAAGAGAAAAGCACTTTTGTCTTCAGGGGATGATTCTTCACTAAATCTTACAGCATTCAGCATAGTAACCACTGACCTCAGAAAAAAACACAGAGTAAAACAAGTAAAGATTTCCGAGGAAAAAGTTCTTCCTGGTTTTAGAGGAATAATGCCTACATTTAACCTTAATAGTAGCAAATGTTAAAATAAAAATCTGTACAGCATAATTCAAATAAAATTTATAGTGTATTTAAAATGCAAAATATATTTCCTCCATTAAGTTGAAAACCTGCTTAAGAACACAATACCCCAAAGTCTGTATGTGCAGGGTGAACCATCTCAATGCAGAATGTGTAGTTACAGGATATTTACCATGATGAGGGGTTGAGTTGCCTTGTCCCAGAGCTATTCCTGTCCTCATCCTAATAAGCACTCTTCTGGTGGGCAGCAAAAAGCACTCAGAAAATTATTTCAGGGAGGAAGTAGTATCACCTAAGTGCCCCATTTACCTTTGCCACAACAAGAAGAGAGTCAGTAGCTGGCAGATCTTTTTGTGGTTTTCGTAGGTCAGCATCACAGCGCTGTGGAACAGCTGTGAGTAGCACCCATTCATTTCCTCAGGCTTGGTTTAATTTTTCATAAACCAAACATGCCCAACAGCTCTTCGCAGGCTAGACATTCAGCAATTCCTGCTTTTCTCTTAAGTCTAGATAATAATACTGTTTTATCCAAGTGATACTACTATTTTCAAGTAAAAGGTTGGTGGTATTATTTTACTACACTTTTTTTTATAAATGTTCCAAACTGAATCAGTTCACGCTTCTCATTCTTCTTCTGTTGACAATAATAATTTACTGGGAGAAAATTCATATTATTGGTCAAATATATTGTAATAAATATGGATTTACTTTCATGAATAACAATGACATGGCATGTTTTTGTTCCAGGTCTATACCTGGGGAACACTACAAATGGTAAGGGTGTAGAGGCAAAGAGGCAAATAAGCATGCTCGCAGAAACACTACATTTTTGTATTTGACCTAGAGAATAACTGTTTAGAAGCTGTCTAGAAAAGCTAACTACATTTTTGCTCGTGTTTAAGCTATCAAATGACCCTCAGAAGTAAGAGGCATTAAGTTAAAGTTCCCCTCCAAGACCCTATAGTGGAAAAATATACCTCAGTTAACAGCAGATTGGGGGCTGATGCTACTTCTAGAATTGCTGAGTTACAGCATCCCCCATCCATGCAAGGGAATTTAATTACTGCCCATGAGGAACACTAGAGAAATCAAGAAACAAACCCCCAAACAGTACCTATAGGTTACCTGTTACGGATACATACGGGGAAGCACACAGGCAGTGTCTTGAGCCCTACACAGTAGCACTGACCAGCCAAGACTGGAACAGACTAATTGACAACCAGCAAGACAGTTTGTTATCTGTATATAAGTTTTACATATCCATAGCACAGTGCTTAGTATTTTATTGACAAATACAGGAAAATAAACTTCATCCAGAGATCTTAGAATTAAAACAGACAAGTAAAGGCAAAGAATCAGAGAAAGGAAAGCAACTGAACAGTTAAACCTGGCAGTTGTGCTTTTAAAAAATTTCTTATATTTATATTACAATATGGGTTAAATTAAAAGGATTATGAGTTTAGGCCTAAAGGCTCAGTGAATGCTTATTATCATTACTGTGTTAAGCACCAGTGATGTGCTTGGGACTATACTAGACAGCCTCAGCCCTGAGCAATTTAGAATCTAAACCAGAAAAGGATAAAACAAGGTGTACTGAAAGATGTAGAGCAATGCTGTAATTCCAGAATCTCCCTATAACATATAAAAGGAAATGAAGAAAGCTTTAAACTGACACAGTGGTTTCTGTGAGTTTCTTAGAAGAAATGAGTCTCTAAAAAAACCATCTCAGAAAACAGAGATTGCAAACTGCTATGCTGGTATTAGGGAGTTTTCTGGAAGACGTGGCAAGGAAACAAGAGGCATGGAAATGTCGCTGTCAGAACCTGGATATATGGAAGGTATGGTAAGAAATAAGATCTGAAATGTCAGTAGGATGAAGTTTCATAACATTGAACTGGCACAGGGACTAGGTTGAAAAAACTTATAAAGAACAAGCATATGTTTTAGCTACCAGAGTAATTTTTGTATGTGACTGAGCATAGCTGAAGGGGGAATTGAGAACTGCAGGTGTATATCAGGCAGAGGAGAGAGATGAGTCAAAGATGACTGCTAGTGGAGAGGGGTCAAATGAAAAGCAGTAAAGACAGCAGAACTGGAGGTAATTTAAACTTAATTTCTACAGTGACTAATGACAGAAATTAGAAAGAAAAGCTGTCTCTAATACCTTTTCTCTTTTACTTTCAATATATATAAAATCCCAAGGGAAAAAAACCTCCCTGAAATTAGTATTAGTTATCAAAGTAATAATTCCAAGACATTAAAACATTTACATCTTCCCTAATTAAAGAAAATAGGATGTTGTTTATGAGAGCAGCTTATTCAAAAGTGTTACTTATTTTTTTCCCTACAGGAAAATAGCCTGTAATAGCTACTCCAGATCAGCTATTCCACAGCTGATTCTCAAGTTTATGCTCTTCTCCCACAGTCAATGCCTTTTTAGTCCATTTTAGCAGTGGCTTAAGCTAAACTGAAAATAAAACTCCAAACGCAAGAACATCTACACAAGATGTTAGTCCAGAACAGCTTTTACATTTTAAATTCAGGCTACAGTTCTTTTCAGAATACGCCCAGGTAGCTTCATTTTAAAGTTCTTATCCAACATAAGAAACCTGATTCAAATATTCTTAAATAGACAAAATAAAAATGAAATAGATGAAATGGAAACATCTGCCTAAAAAGGTAAGCTACGCAAGCGTCAGGAAGAGAGTCAGCTTGTAGCCTTGTTCTAACCTGTATCTTACATTCCTACCTGTAGATGGGGATTTTTGACTTTTTCTTTAAGAAAAAAAATTCCCTGACTTGATCAACACTCCTAGCAACAATTAAGGCAGCATCTGGGTGTAGCTAAAATTTTATAACAAAATACTTAAAATAGATGTGAAATGCCTATCAGTTAACATTGCAGACAATGTAAAATAATTGCATTAGACAACCATGCAACAGCTACAGTTTCTAACTCAGAGTTTTCTAGTGGCACTCTGATACTTTTATTTTCTGTGTTAGCACCTCCAAAGCTATTATAAAGCATTTTAAAGACCTAACTTCCTTGCTACATTACTCAGATCGCCCGTTTTGATAGGAAAATAATAAACATACTAAGTAAGGTGCGTTTTTTCATTAAATAACAAACCTTTCTTTTTAAGATTAGAATGGCTGATCTTCCTTTCTCATGTTTTTATCATATCTGTTCTTTATATCTACCTGAATATGCATTTTTGTTGAATAGTTATTTCTTTAGCAAATCCAAAAAATCATGTAACAAGAGAGTTCAGCACTTTACCTCCAATTTGCCATGTGCACAGCCTAACAGCAATAGGTTGGCTCTGTCCCTCTCACAGGAAATAGGAGACCAAGGCCATGCTCCATCACTAGTTGCTGACCACCAGCAAATGACCATATCTTGCATACAGTTTATTGCCAGGTGACGTTTCATCCTTCTACCTTCTGGTCCAGGTATAGAAATATAAGAAATCTGATGGAAGAAAAAAATGCAGGAAATATTTGAGGTGACAAATTTGAGGAGCAATTGGGAGCATTTACTTTGGATGTGTGAAAGAGAATGTATATATACACAGAGGTCTGTGTACATATATCTTCATATAGGCTGCCTGTAAATGTAAAAAATATCTCCTCAGACAGAAAAAGACATGCTCACACTTTTATCTATGGGGAGGGGATTGGGAAGGAAAGGAATGTGAGTTAAGAAGGAATTTACTGCAATGACTCCAATCAATACCAAAATGTACAGTCATGGTTGCTTGACAGCATCGACCTACACATAGGATTTAAGCTTAGCCATATTAAATGACAAGTTCTGCAAAGCTGACCAGGGAGCTCAGGCTAGTGTTTAAGACATAATCAAATATTAAATATATTCTACAGCGTTTGAGCAAATATATATCTTTCTTTTTCCTCCCTAAATTAAGGAATCCAGATATAAACATCCGCTTTGCAAGAGAATATGTACTTTTCTGCATAATGTGGATGAGCTACAGCATCATGCGTAAAGTTTTTGCAGCTCTTGAGAATTGCGCCTCTTTCTCAGGAAGGATTTGTGGAATTTATTATTCAAACTCTGTTATTTTGGAGCACGGTTATTTGAAAACATGAGCAGTGCACCATCTGGGTGACACATGCCAAGGAAATATAGATTGCACCGCATTTCTGCTTAAGGAATTAATGGAAGGTTGATAGCTAGGGGAAAAAAAAAAAACTATCTTGCCATTGCTGGTCAGCAATAATCGAACCACTTTCTGGGGATTAAGCGCATGGCTAAGCCTACTGGACCAGACACTAGCAAAGGGCAGGGGGTCTTCTTATCAGAGAAATGCTTCTGGAGCCAGCCTCACTACATGACAGATTGCTTTCATATTCCTGTCTGCAAGGCAACAAAGGATGGCAGTAATGCGATAATGCCAGAGTGCAATGGGTGTTAAGAACCCGTTGCATTTATGTATTGTATTTAGTAAATAATCAGGCTCATCCAAATTGTGATCTCACCACTCAACCAAGGCCATTAAAATCAAGGTTAATGCTTTAATAATCCTTTGCTGTTTTTTATATGGTCAAAAAGAACCCTTTTCTATTTGCATGGTCATAATATTATTGACCTCTTCATCCCCTGAATACACATCAAAAGGAGCTGAAATCAAAGTAATTACCAATGTTGTTCTCTCATGGTAAACATTTAACTCCTTGTACCGTCTCCTCATTCACTAAATTGAAATGGATTAAAAAAAACACAGACAGGAGAAACTTGGGAAAGGTCAATATTTTCAGAATATCCTGTGTTTTACTTGTCAGAATACTCTTTAGAAAGTGTAAAGATAAAACATACATCAAAGTTAACAGGTAGCTGATACTTGAATTAAAGTTAAATTTATTAGGATGGAAAACAGCAAATACTTCCACAGATATTAATTAGTGCTGTAGTGCAGTGTTAACTGTTCACAACAATTTCCTAACAGCCACAAATCTTTTGTAAACCTTTATGTCTCACATTAGACACAGCACTGTCAAACGTGGACTAATGCCACTGAGAAAAGGCAAATGATAACAGTTGTTTTTGTACTTTGCTGGTCTTCAAGACTGTAGTGATTCATATCATAAGTCTTCATTTTTCAAAGTGTAAATAAAACCCAAGGTGGTATCATTTACAAAGGAAAAGGATAGAGAAAGTAATTATTCCATTTAGGTATGTATTGTATAAAAAAACCCCAACTTTTGGATAAATATCAAACTGCAAGGACGAAAGCATGGTTGACTTGTTGTTATTATTAATAGCACTCTGGTGTCCAGTACTTCCTGGTGTTCCCTGCCAGTTTTGCCCACCATGAGGCTGGACAGTGAACAATGTGAAGTTACTTCTATCCAGGTAGCAAAGGAATTACAATGTAAATATGACAGAAATTGAATTCTAGTATTACATATGACTGTAAGCAAGCATTTTCCTCATTGCAGAAATGGAAATTTAAACTTGAATACTATGTACATCTCTCAAGGCTAAACCAAAAGTCAGAGGCAGAGATGAAGGCTACACTCAAATTTCCTGAATCTTCGCTCCATATTTTAATCGCATGGTCGTTTTATACCACTGCAAGCTACCTTTTAATTCAATCTCTCTTGAGAAAAAAAATCAACACTAAGGAACTGTTTTTTCTAAAGTGTGTATTGTTACAAGTTTGCACACTTGCAGTCGAGGACCATCTTTCGTTTCTTTTGTTACTACAGAGAGTGAGACTACTGGTGGCTCTGTCTGTAATCTTTTAGGTTTTGTAAATTTGACTCTAACTCAATGCAGAGAGCTGACATAATATTATTGCAGTAGTGAATAATACTTTCTGGTGGCTAACACCAGTGCAGTTTTGAAGATAATAAAAATTATAGTTAGCTACCTAACTACCAAGCCTCACACAAAAGAACATTCAATTAAAAAATGCAAATGCCTTTTTTTGGCTGGCAAAGAAATAATCCATAATGATTCCCACTGATTTCAAGAGAAAGCAAAGTTAACATTGAACATGGAGGCGTTTCTAGAAGCTCATCTGTGTCAGCAAAGAACTGAACATAACAACCCTATTAAGGAGTATAACAGATATTTCTGGTTTCCTAGGGCAGAGAGTTTTCTATGGATTAGGCTTTCCTTCTTTCCCAAGCAAAAACTAATCATTAGATCCAAAATGTGCCCATCAATACCCAGAATGAAAATATATTTTCTAAACATAAATTAAGCACGGAGCTATGGCCCTCACAATTAAACGATGAAGGCCGTCTTCAGCTCACCACAGCTTTTTCATTAGTTTGGAGCTACTAAAAAAACCCCACACCATACACACACCACACACCACCCTTGCTTTTAAAGCACAATCTTAACAAACGCCATAGGCCAGGCACAAGCACACATCATTTTAAAGTAAACTACGTATCAGCTCAGTTCCTGGTGAACAGTGAACTGTCTCAAATCCACGTTATAGAGGTTGGATCAATCTCGCAAACACAAGTCGTTGCTGAAAAGAGGCCCTGAACTGAAACAGCCTGGAAAATGTATTAGATACTCATCCTAGCAGAAAGTATTTCTACCAAGCAAGTTAAAACATAATATGGCAAAACTTAAATTAAAAACACCCTTAAAAAGCTTGCCTTGCAGATGCAAACTCCTGTATGTGAGGAAGCAAATTACTTAGGAGCTGTCAAGGGGAAAATATTTGCTAGCACAAGATTGTTTTCCTTAACATTTATTCAGTCTGAAATAAATACAAACTCTTCCTTTTGCTTACTACATCTTTCTACCTTTCTTGGGCAAAGGCTTGTCTCTTCTTTGTTCTTGCAGTGAATTGGATGCAGCCCCTTTCCCACTCTGCCTTTTCAAAGTTAATTGCCTTTGGCTGATTATTTTTTCATACTATTGTAGCACCAAGCACTTCCACCTAAGTTCAGACATTGCCCTGATGTCAAAGAGCTTATGGTTGAAATAAGTTATGTCTAAACAGTCCAATCCATCCAAGACATGGTGTAATTCAGCTTGAGATGAGTTGGTTTCTACTGACATCCAAACTGGCCAGTTAAAAGCCAGCTCAGGTATCTCTGGACTACATTTCAGCTACTGCAGTGACTGTGGTATAGACACATCCATATAAAAAGTATATTAATCTTCACTGTGTAAGCAGTGAATTGAGATACAGAGGTACCAAGTTACTTGCCTAAGGTCACACACATAGTTTGTCAGTGGTGAGAAACTCAGCTTCTGTATTTTGAGTCCTAGCTCAGTGCCCTAACTGTAAGACCAACTCTTCCAACAATATGATTACTGTAACTAGAGGGAAAATTAAGATTTCTGCAAAGAATTACAACAGTCTTGGAGCTCAGACAGGTGACTGAATTATCATAACTTCATGAGTTCATGCATATCAGTTGAGCTATAGTAATTGACCATGCGTGTGTTTTTAGCCCATAGCACACAAGAGGTAAAACACATTATCTTAAATATTTTACACTGAGGTTACAGATTTTGCTTGTTAAATGCTGAGAATGTGCAAAGGGTCAGTTACTGCTGCTCAACTGGCACAAGGTAATCTGTTAAGCAAGGGTAACTCAACTGTTTATCTGAGCCGTTAACCTAAATACAGTAGAAAGCTGGATCCCTCCTGGCACACTATATTAACTCATTAACTCAGAATGCCATGTCATTTTTTTTGACTTTTAATAACTGATATTTTTAGAATTTGTGCTTTCTGATCAGTTATATAAAGGTTTGCCATTTACATTTTTATACAGGATCAGTGAGTACCAGTGATTCACAATGTAAAGTTACCAGAGTATTTACAGTTATCATTGACAGCTATACCTTGAAGTCCAAACAAGAGAGTTTTTCCAGTCTTTTGTTTACATCGAGAGAATCCATCTTCTTTGTAAACTGAATAAAGCAGAGTTGGTTATGGTCCTCAAATGACAAGATGATGAAATTGTCTGTAAGAATAGCTGAAAAACAAATAAATATTGTCACTACTGTAATACCTATTTCTAGTAACAAAATAAATTACTGAACCCTTCACTGAGACATTACAAAACTCAATTTTTTCAAGACAGTGTCTTAAATATTACACTGAAGCCTCTGTAATCTCCTAAAGGACATCAATGTGACATCCTGCCAGGACCTTCTTGGAAATGAGAAATAAAGCCTAGGGAGTACTCTGATTACATAAACCTGAATAAATTCTCTCATATCAAGTTACCACTACATTCAAAGATATGTTTTATGCTCGTCCACATTCATTTTCATCTTGGTTCAGCCTTCAATTTTTTTTTTTTTTCTTATGGTAACATCCACTGGTATTTCAGAAATGCACCTAATACAGCACGCCTTGTGTTAAGGATGATAAATGCAAAGTAGTACTTGAGGTGTATCTGGTATTTTGACACTGTAAGATTCCAGGTGCTGCTGCAGACACCAAGGAAGCCATTACATAGAGGATTATGCTTTAGAGGCTTTCTGAATTTGTTGAAAGCTCCACAAAGTACCCAAACAATATGGGTAACCAAGATGGAAACGACTTCCTTGGAGTCTGGAGAAGTGCAGTGGAATCCCTGCTGTTATCATAAGATGGTGCTAGACAAAAATAGTCCAGTATAAAATTGGTTAACTAATTTGACATTGAAAATTAACTAGACAATAGCATCTAGGACCTTTCCCAACTGTTATCCAGTTATTCGAGCAGTGCTCACTTTTAAAGAGATGTCTGAGAATGAAGTGATTCATTAGGGTAACCAGTACCAGATCACTGAGGAATTGTTAATGAGAATCAGGTTTAAAGTTAGGCTAGCAAGCTATTTTCAGAAATCAAACTCAGGAGCCTCTGCTAAAAGGAAAATGCCAAGTAAACAAGAACTGGATTAAAAACAAACAAACAAACAAACAAAAAAACGCCTGAAAAACATGCTCCGCTCTCCCTACCCTCCCCCGCCATTTGTGACTAATATCCTAGATTCTTTAATGCATTTTATATATCCATAAGTAGATTGACAGTTCAGTCTTACATACAAGCAGTGAAAACTGGCTACTCAGCTGTGCATTGCTTTTGTTTTGATTTACAACCAGTTTCATTTTCCAGTAGTCATGTACTGGCACAGCTCTGAAGTATCTGGTATGCAAATGCTGAAGGGTAAGGTTTAAAGCCAAATAATTACCTTTGAAACATAAATATAACACTAGCTTTTAAAAAAAAAAAAAAAGAAATGGTGATAAAGTATGGTGAGTTAGAAGCTACAGCCAAGATCCTAAACACACATGAAAATTCAAAGCCACTGAGTGTGGTACCATCAATATGTACACAGTTAAAATATTTTGTTATCCTCACAGACATAGTTTCCATTAAAGATGACCTATAGCACATCTCAGATGCTTGTGAAATTTTGGTTGAAGGCAGGAAAGAGGGATTCAAAGACCCTCAGACAGGTGTGAACAAGACTAGCAGTGCCTCAATTTTCAGTATCCATGGTTGTCTGGGGGAGGAGTGGAGACCAGATTGACATGGACACAACTGTGGGCACAGTAAGACCATTATTCTGGGTGGACTCATATGCTGCAGAATCTGACTACCCTAAAAAGGCAGGTAGTGCTGTTAATATTCTATACACTAGTACTGTAAGACTTCAGTGCCACAAATAATTTAAAAAATGAGAAATACTGTTTTCTTTCTGAAAGAAATGCTTCTCTTTTTTCTAATCAAATTTATATTTTTATTTAGCTTATAAATAATAAAAATCAGGAGGACGTCACTAGTGGCTGGAGAATTATACATGGAATCTTAATTCTGTATTTTATGCACAAAATCTGACCTTTATTCGAAATGTTAAGAGGGTGTGCTACTCTGAGTTAGAATTACAACATTTAATAAGTAATTTTAGCAGAGGTAATCTTATCAATTTCTACATATACACAATTGTTAAAATAAGAACTATTATTTTTATAGAGACTTCTTGTATTAAATATCAAATTTATTTTGGCCAAATTTATAATTATAATCCTAATTCCAAACTAGATTTGGAAAGACATGCAATTATGTTGGATTAAAATTAATTTATTCTAGGCCAATGTTATGTCATGGTTCTCACGTAAGGTAGTTCAGCACAAAAATGTGTATATTGAACACTATTTGTGCGAGTAATAAAAGTATCTTATTTTGTTGTTCCTGAAAAAAAACCCACCATATTGCAATGACATGCATTGTGGGTTTTGCTTTGATTGAAAAGAAGCAGTCCTCTTTCACCTTCAGACATGGATATTACCAAATATGAAATTTTTGAATACGTGAAAATAAGGACAAACCATTATATAACACTATTTATAGCAGTTTAAGTGGTGTAACTGTAGGAAAACATATTGGTTGCTACATTATTGCTTTAGTTGTAAGCTTTTGTAGTTAGCAGTATTTTTTAAAATTGTATTTCTATGACATATTAAGCTAATGTAAGGCAATATATGTATAATTTCACTATATCTATATATATATTTAAGAGAGCATTCTAAAAAAATTCTACAAACAACTTCAATTTGGGTATAACCTTAGCTTCCATGCTTTCCTACTTTTTGTCACTTGAAAGTATGAAATCCTCTCTCTGGAGCAAAGGGCAGAAAAATCTGAGATGGAATTAGTAATCTAATAACTTAAGTGAGGAGTGAAAAAAAGGAGTCAGGACATTAAATGTGTTTTATACTCTGTGTAATTGGTTGATAAAAAATGAGGTTATGGTGTTTTTGTTTTATACTGAAGATTCTAGTAACATAGTTATATTAACATTATTTTTCAAGAGTAAACTACAATATACCAATAAGAAAAGATCAGAGAGACACAGTATTGCAGCTTTCTTGAACAACCAGGTCAATATTCAATAGATGCCTGGGTATGGAAGAAAATAAATCATTAAAGATCAAAGCTAAATCTAGTAGATATTCTGGCTAAAAGGATGTAATTTGTTCTACATTTTAAGAATTTGGAATATAACGCATATGTAATCTGGCTTGCTCCAAAATGCCATGTTCTTGATCATGCAGATGCCAAAATACTGACACCTGTTTGGGTTCTCAGTGGAGCTCATTAGAGACACATTGAATATACTATAGCCGTACTATAAAGCTGTTGAAAACTGGTACATTTTCATAAGTTTTCTTCTGCATTAAACAAAACATCATTTTTAGGAGCCACTAGTTAATAACAGTAGTGAGATTTTTGGAAATCTAGAAACTAAATCAGAACACACTCCATGTAAAAAATGTTATTCAGCCTTTTCTAGTAAGTACATATTTTAATAATAACTATCCCATGTAATTAATAAGTTGGCTCATGTTTGGTTCTGTCTCATTTTTCCCACTTAAGAAAAAAACCCCTGCAAGTTCAAATGGCATGTTCACAGTGATTAAAATGTGCAAGAAACTGAATTTTAGAAACCCATTCAGTATTTGACAAGCCTGAAAACTTTGATGTTAAATATTATTCTTAAAGTGTTCTTAGTCCTGAGGGTTGTAACTATGGCTTTACATGCAATTACTTGTTGTGTTTGCAAGTCCCCAGTGGCAATAATTAGTCTACCTGTTGACATACTGTTTCTGTACCCTATTGTTAATGTAGGCAATTGATTTGCACGTGGGTGTAATTACCATCACTGATGGTGTCGGAGATGAGCTTCCCCACCAGGGTCCTGTCAATCACCACTTTCTCCAGCTGCGGCCCAGAAAGACTTAGGGACACCAATATACCTGAGTGAAAGAGGAGCTAAATCCAAATAACGAGAAAACAAGACATCAAGAATCATTAATAAAGTGAAATGTTCTAAGGTACATATTAGCAGCTGTCCATTATGCAGTTATCTAATTTTCAAAATTACAAAAAAGACTTATTGTTGATGACTTATAATGACTTTGAAAGCTTTTTCAACGAAAAGGAGAGGTGTAACACGACACTGAATTATATAGGTACAAGAACTGCAATTGTTGAACACTTGAAGAACATGTGTGCTAAGTCCCCAAATGTTGTAGAAAATGTACTGAATTAGTTTGTTACAAAACAAATGACATTTTTGTCTAGAATGAGTAAAGGGATGATGCCAATCACTCTCTCACCCATGGACCTGATTTTTCCTGCATAAAATAACTGCATAGCCTGCACGAAAAAACATATAAAGTTGGGCTTCATGTAATTTTATATTATTATCACAGATTAAAGCTATCACCTTTTTACTATTCTTGTTATTTCTGACCATTCGTTTATCGTTTAACTTAAATAATGGTGGCCTACTGCAATGATAGCTGTGGGCTCTTAAAACCAGGTACTCCTTGGCACAAAGTTATAGACATCTCTCTTGGAAAGAAGGAATTAAAACCACTGGACAGAATATTCAGAGGGTTATTTCAGAGTTAACTGAATGTTTTTGCCTAATTAGTCTCAATTAAATGATACATATAGTCTTGAAGACTAAATCACAGTCCTTATCTGCTCCTTCTGACGCCATATCTTGTATGAGAGAGAGAATGCTCAGTGGAAGGAGTTATGAAAACCATTTCTTTTTGCATAATTACACCATTAAACTTAGTCATTTTCTAGATGCTACTATTACAGAAAAGAAATTCAGAAAGTAAACCCCCTAAAATTTCTTGCTCCATTGTGAATTGACCTCACTTTACCAAGTTACTCCAGTAGCAGGAGTACATGAAAAGAGTTATTAGAGAGATAATTTTTTTCTTAATAACATGGTAAACAATAGTCAGGGTTTAAAAAGAAAAAAAATCTGACCATAGGAATTGTTTAACTCATTGCCAAAATGGTTTCTACAAAGACCTTGAGGTAAAAACAGTGAAAACATCACCACTGTGACTTTGATCTTCACTTGCATTTCTGAAAACACAAGGGTATTTTCATTCATCTTCCAGTGCCACCTCTGATCCTGCAAGTTGCTAGACTAGATGACCTTGGTGTATAAGTTAAAGTTTCAAACCAAATCTCATTCCTGCCACATGGCAGCAGTTCTGAAGGACTCATTCTGGCAGTCAGGTTCATCTTCTTCTCATCAGTAAAAAATAAAAATCATCACTCATTCAGCAGAGGCTGTATCAGCCCTAAACTTGCTGCAGTGGGTTGGACCAGATGATCTCCAGAGGTCCCTTCCAGCCCCAACCATTCTGTGGTTCTGTGAACGACCTTTTCTGCCAAAGGAACCTTCAGTGGAAAGACCAGTGCAGAAACAGAGGGCTCAGCAAAGGAAAGAAACCTGGGACTCCAGTTCTTTCTTCTACCTAACAGCAGATTTTTAAAGAAATCTCTGTGCTTTTAAAAAACTTACTACTAGAGAAATACTTGCTCTTGTAGTAGAATTTGGCATAAAAGTATCTTTTTTATTTATACCAAAGCTGTGAGACAAACATCATTGCAATACACTTTTTTAGTACAACACACTGGTACATAAACAGCAGGTAAATTTCCTTGCAGTGAGATCTACTCTATTGTATAATAAAAAAAAAAGTGCTGGGGACAGGAGCGGAGTGATCTAATTGGGCTTGCCTCTTGTGCAATGCTCTGCTCTCGATAATTTAGCTATGAAAATTCTCGGTTATACATATTTTGCTATATTACTATAGCTCTGTGCTCTCTGTAGCAAAGAACGGGACAAGCATATTTAAAATAAATTACCTTCTTGCCCTGACTAATATCTTTAACGAATATTTTTCCAAACTATCTTCCCATCAATTCACAAGGGTTCAAAAAGAAACTCTACTGATGTCCAAAATAAAAAATACCTGTGATGTTAATTTATTAAGAGCCAATTATCATCTCCTATCTTGCCAAAGTCTAACCAAGCATTCGTTTGATAAATATATATAGCCAATGTTTCAATATTCCCTGTCATGACAGATGTCCTTTAAGATTTTGTCCTAGTAAAAATGTTAGACACAGTTACACAGTTACACTTGCACAGCTTTTATTACAATCTTTCGAAACTTCAATTTATCCTTATGTTGAAGTTAGATTAGATAAAATCACAATTTATTTCCAACTTGATAATGTTAAGTCCAGCAAGGTCTGACTACAGTTAGCTATAATTGTCCGAAGAACCTAGTTGAACAAGTGAGGATTGAAACCCAGAAGTTGATGAACTATGATGCAAGCAATGATCAAGGAAAATTACATAAATACTCTAGAAAGATCAGTTCTAAATTCAGCCTGCCACAAAAGAGTAAAACACTCCAAATCCTTCAGTGTTATGTACCACCAAGAATCACAGAATCATTTTGGTTGGAAGAGACCCATAAGATCATTGATTGCAACCATGATCTATCTCTAGCACTAAACCATGTCCCTAAGAACCTTATCTACACGTCTTTTAAACACCTCCACTTCCCTGGGCAAAGAGAGCTGGTGCAGTCATATAAATAAACTCTTGGACTTGTGTCTTCCACAATGCCTTTGCTTGGGAGTTAAGTTATCCCCTTGGAAAAAGTTACTGTCATGGTAGGTTGCTCCCGCACTTCCTTGCCATCCTGGAGTTAACCTGGGAGAATACGCTAAGTGAATCAGAAGTCTGTTTGTAGTCTCTAGGTTTACCCGACAGAGTAGGGATATATACCACCCATCCAGGCAAAGAGAGGCAAAACACAGAGAAAAAGGTGTTTTCATCTGTAGATGGTCAGTGACCTTGAATGACTGCATTACTGAATGCAGCCACATGCTTGTCCCTCTGCTGACATCTAATATGTCCATCCAATATGCTATCTAGAGACATGCTTGCCAACTCCTGGATTGAGAGCAACAAATAAGGATTCTTTAACTCTTAGATGTTTTGGGGTGTAAATTCACTTCATGCCTATATGTTAATTTCCTGGTAATGACATAAATCACACCTCTTACAGAGCTAGAATAGAAATCTATCAAAACTGCTCCAGTGTATGATGACACTTATATAAATATAAAATATTGTGCCAATGGGCGTGCTTTGCTTTACATCTATGAAACTAGTCATTAAACCAATGCTATGTATTTCCAACATTGCATAAAATCTCTCCATGCTACCAGTATGGCACAACAGTAGGTAAAAATAATATTTCCATGGCTTTTATTGTTTCTTCCATTGTGCTCCCTCCTTCTTTATTTTTACAGCAAAACATTCCCATTATTCTCCACAGAAGTTTGAGATATTTAGACAAAACTTAATTTTTAATTTAACAAATTTTTGATATAATAACTTACCGTGGTTGACAATATACTTGTGCTCCACAGGTTTAAGTCCTTACCTCTAGGAAATCTAGAGTCTAAATTTAAAAAATAAATCAAAGACCTTACACACTATATGGCCATGTAAGGTCAGTACTTGTCCCACCTCTCTTTAAAAATCCTTTGGATTAGAAGGAGGTCTTTTTTTTTTTTTTTAAATACTTCTTAAAAGTTTACCATTAAATACAAGCAGGTATCTATATAAAGCAGGGAAGTGGTGAAGTCACCTCCCTGGAGGTATTTAAAAGACATGTAGATGTGGTGCTTAGGGATGTGGTTTAGTGCTGGACTTGGCAGTGTTACTTAAACCATTGGACTTGATGATCTTAAGGGTCTTTTCCAACCAAAATGATTTCATGGATTTTATGATTCTGTATTTTATTTCATCAAAAATATTCTGTAAAAGAGAAAATATTTATGTGCTCAAACTGAAACTTCACTATTTCAGTTCCTTACTCACTGTGTAGTCTATGCAGATTGTTATATGCTAATAAGATTTAGGTGCTGTTATACATAAGCTTGCATAGTTAAGATCGTATGGATGGTAGATGGGAGACGTCCAATCATAAGCATGAATGAATATAAAGCAAATGGGGAAGATTGCAAACTTGGCTTGAACACAGATACACAGTGATACAACACCAAAAAGTACTGCTCAAGGGAATTGCCCATCATTGCTAAAGAATAAAATCAAACATAAGTGGCATTATTTACACAAGGCACAAAGTCATTCCATCTAACAGGTATCAAATTAGGGAAAGAAGCTCACAATAATGAAACACATCACAAATTTTTTAGAGTGAAGTACCGCAATGTGAAAAATAGAAACAAGAAGAGCCATTTCTACAGATTTAACAGTCTGAAGGTGTTCCTAAACAAAATATGAAAGCATGACTTCATACCTATTGGAAGAGTAGGCATAGGCTTCATACCTGAACAGAGCCCAAGTAAAATGTTTGGGCATCTGGTCTACATGCTGGGAAGGAAGTGCCACTTAATTTCTGTGTTACTGAGGAGTTGACTGTGAAGACTTTGACAGAAGGAATTATGCAATTTGTGTGCCAATGGTTCTTCAATGAGCAAGACAGACATAAGAAGGAGCAGAAGATAATCAGGGGAAGAACTTAGCCCTTTTCTTCCCCAACCAAAAAGTGCTTCAATATGTATTTGAATTACTTTTTGTTAAGCAAAGGACTTAAGTACAGGTTCAAGACTTATGGACATTGGTAGAACTTAAGCACGCACTTCAGTGGATTCCTTTATCCTCAGCAGCCTTAGCCCTTGACTCCTCATTCATGTAGCTTAGCTCCTTATCAGCCCTTCTACCTAAAAAGACACCTGCAGAGCAAAGCCAGGATTTGCTTCTATCTGATAAAAATTGGGAGACATGGAAAAAATGCCTGTAAAAAAAAAAACATTGCTGCAAACTGTTTTCCCTTACAGAGCCCAGCTGACAAAGGAATATGCAAAAGGAGAAGGGAATTGCAAAGCATTTCTTGTTCAAGCAGGTTCGTAGGGTTTTTCCCCACCTCTTCATTTCAGATTGCTTTCTTAGCCGCCCTACCATAATTACTCTGTTGCATGCCTTATTACAGATGAAGTTATTGTTGTTACATGTTACTGTTTCACAATAATCAATGCATTTGTACTTCGAGCTCCAAATCTCTAAAACCACAAAACACATTAATGGCTGTGATCAAAAGCAACCAAAAGAATTTAATATGAGGGCAGTGTTCCTCATAGTAACTGGTGATGGGTACTAGCTTCTTATGTATTCCAGTCAGAATGTCCTGCTTTCGATATCAGATGTGCTACTGTACATCACCATGTCTTGCTAAATCAGTTTGCTTATGGGCATTGTAGATGATATTACAAGCCATGTCAGCAAATATTGCTGAGCATCTCAATTCAGAATCCAGTTCTAAGTATGTCAATGATGGTAACATAAAAAGCACTCATACACACACATAAACTGCAACACAAATAAAATTAAATCAAATAAAAGTAATTTAGCAAAGAATATGTGCATCTTTTTCATTAGCAGTAACTGATACGATTCACAGCTAGTGCTTGGGTTTCATACAATAAAATGATTCTGTTTTGGCATGTGCTTAATTCCACATTGTAATACAAATGTAAAACTAAAAGAAATTGGAAATCAAATGTTTTGGCTAGATATCGTTAACATTTACTACCTTGCATTGTAAAACCAAAACTGAACCAATGGCATAATTTCATAGAACTGATTTCATGATTTTGTGGTAAAACTTAAAAGCATTCCAAAGAAGTAGAGAAGGAGACCAAGAGGAAGCCAGAGCTGGGTAAACTCAACAATACTGATAAAATTAATTCCTTAGATTAATACTCCTTGGCAGGGAAAACGAAGGAGTGAATTGCTTATTTAATTATTAATAATACAGTGCCATGTCATTGTAAAGACTTCTTGTCTTTTTTTTTTTTTTTCTGTCATCTTTCTTTTCTTTGACATCAACTGAAGATTACAGGATTATTTCAGCAACTCATCACAGGTCAAAGTTGCGGTTCAGAAGTACCATACACAAATGGTGTGCACTCAGAATGTATTGGAACAAGTAGGAACAGACCTAAAGAAAAGACCTCAGTCCTTTAGGGCTCAACTAAAGCTCTTTTAAATAGGAGAGCAAGCTCTGTGACAAAAATCACTGTACAGTTAGGTTATGTTTACATGAACTGACACATCACCTATTTCAGAAGCTCTAAGCAGTACTAGAATGTATACTTAAGACTGCAAAAATAAAGGTCAATGGATTTTCTTTTTGGCAATGGACAAGGAAGTAAATAGGAAACTTTTAATGCACTGATTGTGTACATATATATATATATATATATATACATATAAAGTAATAGGAGAAATTCTCATGCATGAAATTAAACATCAAGGTAGAAAGCTGGGCCAGCATTATAGTAGTTCCAGACAAGCTCGTATAGAAGAGCTAATTTTGAGAAATACATTCATACAACGGACAAGATAATCTGCATGCAAACTAAACATGATTTTTCACTGAGGCATATGCATGAAATCTAATTGGTCATTTGCACACAAACAGGTAACATAACAGCACATTTATTTTTAGCTGATGCATGTTTAAATTTATAGTCCCAATTTTTTTGTCTGTGGGATAGTTAGAAGCTGGAGGAAGAAGAAGTGAGGGATTAGGAGTTGTGAAGTTCAGGTTCCAGAAGCCACACTAGCAGCAATCCTATGCCTGTTTTTCACATAATCTGAGGGAAATCATACTACATTTTAAATGTCAGCCTTGTTATCATTGTATCATCTTTCAGATTTTTTTTCGATTTGTTCTGTCTTGTTAAAGGTAAGACAGCCATTGAGTTTTTGGATAGCACATTGTTATTACAACACAAAGGGAACTCTTCCTGGTTCAGCTAAAGGTATGGCAGATGCAAATACATGCAACATTTATTGGAAAACATGATGGCTGTTGAGTTAAACATTTTAATTTGTATAATGAATTTATGACATTGTATTGCTATGAAAAAACAAAGACCTAATATACTTAAACCATATACTCGGATTTAGCCCAAATCATTGAAATTATGACGGTCAGGGTAATTCACTACATGCTTTCCATGTTGTTTGTCTGACATGTTGCTTTCTATTACACTTGAAAGTTAATGCAAACATGGACTCTTCTTTTTCCACTAGCAGCTGCTCTGGTAGCCATCCAAAATAGAACATGAATACAGTAGTGCTATGACATAGATCACATCATTATGCAATAAGCACTTTCTGCTGAAACAGTGAACTAATTTTCTACTCAGAAGTAAAAAAATAAATGTACAACATCTTTTGCAGAAGCTTCAGAACATTTGTATCCAAAAAGGAGGGTTCAGATATTCCTGCAAAATGGTCAAAGATAGATGAGCACCAGAAAAACAAACATAGAAATTGATAGAAGACAGCTTTTCTGTTCTAGACTCTCTCAAATTATTCATTTTTCCTGGTTTATTTTCATTTGTTGGAGAGCTTATATTTTCAGAAAGACGGAAAGTGGAATATCACAATTGTTCTAGCAGAGTATTCTAAACCCTGTTGCAGACTTCAATTATCAGCCATTATTATATAAAAAACACACTTTTTTTTTTGTGATTGAGAAACCAAAATCAGAATTTAAGGACAGAAAAATAACTGTGATTTTTATTATAACTTTAACTCTGGCTATGTCATAAGCTATACTGTCACTTATACTCTGGCTACACAAGCCATCTAAAAAACCTTAAAAAAGCTCCCCCTTTACATGATTCAATCCAATATAGAGCCAAACCTAACATACTAAGATAAAAATATCCCCCTCTTCCCTTTCTCATCTTGTACAAGAAATAAATAAAACTGTATTTGTCTCCTTTTTCTAATGTAAGCCTGAAACTACTTAGAGGATTCTAAGTAAAAAAGAGTTTTATACAGAATTGATAATCAGCCAAAGGTGTTACATTATAAAGGCAGGACGATCAAATTTTGGCAAGGAGTTCGCTGTTCCAAAGTATGTATTGGTAAGGAATGCCAGTGGATGCAGACAGATGGGAAGGGAATGAAAATGTCACAAGAAGAATGGACAAGGAAAGCAAATGGAGACAGAAAACTGTGCAGCAGATGAATACACTCATGGCTAACTGACTCAGTATTTCTTAACCAAATTCCTTTCCTAATTACAACAATAATAACAGGAAAAAAATAGTCCTCTAAATTAGCATACAATTAATGTTTAAATCAGTTCCAGATGATTAACATTCACAGATACATACTATGTAATCTGTACAAGAATTATATATATTTACTAGCGATAATATTTGATAACTAAATGTATTATCTTATTGATACAAAAAGACTATATACTATTTGGCATGTCAGGTATTCAAAAGTTTTGCTATTCTTAAAGACACTTCTGGAATTTCAGCTGTGTAATGTTCTAATATTCAATACTCATCCTGCTGACACACATTTGGAACTACTTGAATTAAAAGAAAAAAAAAGTAAACTAAAAAAGCGTGACAGAACACAAAATTTCTTCTTAGAAACAGTATTAGTAATATTTAAAAGTATTCCCCATGCCAAAGCAACTTCAAATATGATGCACATTCCTAACAAATAATGAAGACTGAAGAAACTTATAAAATACGTTACATATGTTTTTCAGAACAAGCTCGTTATTAAGGAGATAGACCATGTTCATGTTCAGATCTCCGACTTACCCTACTGTTCTCTGTTGTAGGGTGTGAAAAGCTGTTTCTTGTATACAATATGTCAAATTTACATAGACAGAGGACATACTTACATGAGTGTCACATGTCACAGTATATTTTGTTCCACAACTTGATTAAGTATTTAGTTGGTTTCGAGTTATAGCTTCCCTCCCATATTACACAAGCACAAAGTAAAAAGATTTGTGACAGACACATAAATAATTAAGATACAAAAATTAAAAAATATTTTAACTGCTCCCTTAGCATGCTATTTTGAAGTACAGAATACCTTCATTTTCCCCAAATAATAATAATATCTCAGAGTCAGGGTCCTTTAAATTTAATTTTTCTTGTTGATAAGAAACAGATTATTGTTTTGTAGCATCTATTTCAGGTTAGACATTTAAATAAACACAACCTGGGTAATAAGAGCCCACACATTAAAAAAACCCAATGATTTTCTGTGTTAGTTAACATTTTAACACTATTGCATCAATCACTGAATGGCTGTTCAGCTCCACTGGCTGAACATTGCAAGAACTTGTCAAAACATTTTACCTGACAGATATGTTTGCTCTTCCATTTGCTCAGCATACATTGACTGCTTTGCATTAAGTCCTAAAGGACAACAGAAAACAGAGAGTGGAGTTGGCAGTACACATTGTCACTATTGGTTAACATACTTCTGATTTTCAAGTTCATAGATGAAGCATGCCACACAAAGATGTAGCTGTTTTGGAACAGCTCGCCAGACAAAAGCACATTTATCATCACTGGGAGAGTTGGATCTTTATGAAAATTAAAGCTGTTGAAAGAGGTTTGAAAACCGGATTATATGTTGCTGTACTTGAAACTTTCTGAAACATACCTCTACCTCCTTGAGTGTCTCTCGTAGTTTGTCTGGTCGCTTGTTTTTCAGTATCCAAGGATAATCTCGAACTGGCAAATAAAAGTAAAAAAAAAAAACAACCCACAAACACAGAAATGTGCATATATAGGCAACTGTGTGTACTTATATGTATATATATGCATGTATGTAGAAATATATATTTATGTAATTAAAAAGTTCTTCAAGGTGAGCTTCCTTTTCCACGGAAACACAAAACTAAGGTTTCTAGGAGTTACCTTAAACGTAAAACTTACCTATAACTGGAATGAAATGGCTATGGTTTCTATTGGTTTGTATCACCGAATTATATCCTTTAGAAAAGCTCTGTCACAGGAACAATTAGCAGGAAATATCCACACTGACCATGATTCACCATGGCAATTGTGTACAAAGCTCTCAGGATGTAACATCTTACTCAGCTGCTAAGCACTTGCAATGAGAAAGCGTCTCACATTCAGTATGTAACCTCGGATTCAAGTTATTAAATCCTAAACAGATACTATTCTTTTCAACTAGCATTCATTGCCTGATTTCAAAATGCAGGCACTAATGTGTTTGCAAAATATATATACATGGATGTATGCATATATAGAGATATTAACAGGTAATTGTGAACAAAATAACTTATCAGGTACAGTTTTTTTTAGGATTTGTTCTTGAAAATTCTGTCTGAAGAATATGCCAAGGCAAGCAAACAAGAAACTGCATGATTGCTATAGTCCTTAATCAAATTTATTAACATTTAGCAAACTATCATGAAAATTCTGGCCTAATACATTAATCCTTAATGAGGATGCAAAGCTTCCTCTGGAGTTGCTAGTAATTGACTTGTTGCATGGCTGAGAATCAGGCCCCCATAATTTGTGAGATTTCATAATTTAAAAGTGAGCAGCTTTTTGTTCATAAGCATACAATAAAAACCATGAGAAACTAGAACACATTATCTTTTCAGAATCTAGCCTATTTAAAGGAAATCTGATGAAAAGTTTTAAGCTCCAAGCTGTCAGTTTGTATGCCAACTTCCAGACTAAATGACTTAACAGTTGTGTTTAAACCTCCCTGCAAAAAGGAGCTTACAATAGAAGTGCTATAGAGTGAAAAAATGAAGGATTTCCTATATCAACAAAAAAGCACACCAACATACAACTTCTCTTTGTATTTTATTGGACAGAAGCCAGTGTTGGTGGAACTGTTATGATAATATTAATTAGGCATGTAAGATCACATTTTCAATGGGCGCCTTCATTAATACACATATGAAAAATGGGAAATTGCCTGTACAGTCACCAAACTACGCATAACAAATCAGTAGCTGTGAACAAAGTTACCCAGTGCTCTTCTTCAAGAAATCTGCTATACCGTGCCTTGTGCCTAGGCCAACCCTATATTTATAGCAACAAGGTACAGCAGCTTGTGCTACTTTTGCATATCACACAAATAAAACATAACAACTGGGGCTTCTGTATAACGGGGTTTACCTGGGTCTGTTTCTCTTTACATAGGCAGTGCCTGTAAAATAATGCTGCCCACAGCACAAGGTACAGAAATCCATTATGTTCCTCCCTACTTATGGCCCTTTCTCATCTCCTCACCTTTAGAGAGCAGGTGTAGATTTACCACATGGCTGTGTGCACCTTCATACCCACCCCTAGTGGGGCTTCAACCTGCTCCAAACACACCTTATGGCATTGCAAATAACTTATCCTTCTGGAACACATTTAGCCTTCAAATGCATGCACAATTTCATGTGAATTTTCATCATGATAAGATAAAATGTTAAGGCAATTCTTACAGCAAACATATTACTTTGTGAAGTAATCTAAAAATCAATTAGATTTTTCAGAGTTGTCGTCTAATAATGTTTGAACATAAATGAATGCTCTGAGCAATAATAACTACACAGGAGTTGTAAAACCTGACTAAAAAAAAGTTGTGCTAATATAAAAATCTTTAACTGTCACTGTACTGGTGTGCGATAGCATAAACTGAAATTGCTTTTAACCAGATAATGCAGGAACAGTGTAAATGTTTCAAACCAAAAAGCCTTCTGTGAAGGCAGCTGATTATTAACCTGGAATTTGATTTTGGCTGAAAGTATTTTAGCTACAATTTCCAGGTTTGAGGCAGTTGGTATTTCAATTCAAGAGCTGACTGGGAAAATGTTTATTGCTCATATGCTGAATAAATTTCATAAGGAAAATAATTGTGATTATTTTTGTGATTCCTCTCGACAATGGATTTGGGAAGTAATACACGCTACCCTGCTTGGTGATGCAGAAAAGAACAGATTTCAAATATACCAGCAAGGAATAATTACAACTTCTGAACTGTTTTGTGCTGTGTAGCTCTGTAACCATCTCTCTTAGACGGCACATGCAGAAAGTTACACTGGAAGCAGTCTGAGGTTAGTTTAACGCTTTTCGAGGGGCATCACCAATCCAATTTAATAATTTGGTCTTACTGTAACAAGAAACTCAGAAAATACCCTTATATTCTGCTAGCTTTTGCTTCTCTTCTAAGTAACCATGCTTCACCTGTGATGCTAAAGGATAGAAAGGATCTAAAGATGAATGATAATCCTTACAACTGCTGTCAGCGAATATTAATATTAGAGAGAGGTTTCATACAGTTTGATAAAATACAGAAATTTACAAAAAATTAAGACACCCCTGATGTTTTCACCTCACAAGGCAGATAATCTTAAATTTGCAGTGAAAGAAAGGCTTATGCAGCCCCACAGGTGGGCTGGCATTACTGAGCCTCCAGTCTCATCAGATAGTGAAGCGAGCTGCAACCGAACCCAGAGGAGAAGCGAAGTCAGCCTGTCAGCAGAGCCACAGAGACAGCGCATTAACCACCAAACGCAGCCCGCGGGATGCTCACACGAGCCTCCACTCCAGCCTGCCCGCCAAGACGAAAAGAGGGAGTAACTCTAGCTGAACAGACCTTTTGGCTCACTGTGAAACTTCTAGGATTAACAGGATTAATCAGATAAAGAAAATTGATCGTTCGCTCTGAAATGGCCATTTCAGAGGCCAGGTAGGGATGCAAGAGGGCAGGGCTCGTGGTCCTCGTGCATTCAAGGTGCCCTCTGCTGGGATTCCAGCAAACGCCCACCCCAGCCCTGCTCCATCCCTCGCCATGATGCTAGCATGGTCTTTTGGTATTCTGCAGCAGGTGAAAGGGCTGAATAGAATAGAAAATATGATATAAAATACTAGACTTTAGAATATAAAATCCCACTTAAGTTTTTTTAGGTTGTTTTTATGTAAATATTTTTCCATTTTTTTTTCTTTTGTGGAATAAGAAGTTTTTAAACACTCTGATATAAAGATAAAATCTCTTTCTGTGTTTCCTTACTCTACAGAAATACAGAGGCACACATTAACACAAAATTCAAAGTTGTGTTTTTCAATGCAAACAGCCTGTGTCACAGTATATTGAACATCTGTAAATTTTATTTAATTTTAGTTATGATTATTTATATTTTACCTGATTCTTTCTTGTCATAGTACTGGTGGATCCCAATATCTTCATCTATATAATTGAATATGAATATATTAATTGTGAATGTGACACTGGAAACAAAACACAATCTAGCAAGCAAAGTTCAGCATCTTAGTTTTTGCTGGCTGGATCAAAGTGTCAGGTGTCAAAATACAAGCGACAGTGGAAAAGCTGCACCACAGAGTCTTAATACCAGTAGGACTTTCAAGAACCAGAAAGCAAGGGCTGAAGGGGAACGTGGCAGATCCTTATATTTATTTGGAGCTCTCATTTCCTTCACATACCCTTTGATTCTCTTACAGCCACCAACATGCGAAAGTATTTTTACCACCTTCCTAATTATCAGCTTACCAAGGAACCGTAAGGATCACAGTGAAAAGTGTACCTTACAATAACTTAAAACATTTTCTGGTGACTGACACAGCTGACCTAAAGACAACAGCATTTTTTTTAAGATTCATGAACTCATAAACCTGCCCTTTCAAAGGATCCAATATTCTTCATCATTCTTCTATAGGTATTATTGTCCACCTGGTTCCCATGTACCTGTTTCAGGTACAGTGGGACTGCAAGCCACAGCAACCAGCTCCTGATGTAGCTGACTGGTAAATATTTAGGTGGGCCACAGCAAGCTCCACCAAGTAGATCTAAGTACAGCTTTAAGTTGCATTGTTTTAAAATAATTAGTTTGACACTGCATCTGTCTCCATCTAAATTCAGACAGGGATATACCATGGGGAAAAATTCCTCACTGGGAGAAATGTAGGAAGGTATTGCAATGCAGGCAGCTTTTAAAACAAGACAGCAGCCATCCCCTTCTGCCTCAGAATTTTATAATGAAGATTGTAGGCAATGAATAAACAGACAGAGATGAAGCAAGAAGGTCAAAGGCAGAAAATTGGCACAGTAGGCCAGAGTACAACTTTAATGACAATAAATCACAACTGCGCCTTTACTTAAACCATCAGACTTTTGTATGAAATACAGCTTTTTACTTTTTTACATTACTGCTGTAACAGAACAGCTCTCACAGATGTGATGCCAAGACACATTGAGTCAATACTTGAATAATAACATTCAACTGAATATTCATTCATATTCAATCAAATATCCAATACTACTCTCAATATTTCAACAAAAGCATTATAAAGTACAATTGGCATGAAGTGTCATTAATAATATTTTTACATGGTCCACTTATAAAACAGTGGGTTTTTTTTTAGTATTATATTTTAGCAATAACAAGGACAGATGAATGAAGGTAATTTCTACATGGCTAATAATTAGTCTTGTGTCTCCTGGAACAATCAATCAATAAGTATAAAATTTCAAGTAATCATGCAAAATACCCAGAACATGCAGTAATTTTTTTTATTTTCATGCTAAGTACAAATCTGCAAATCACTTGACTATTGATCTTTATTCACCCAAACTAGTCATTAAACTGAAGCTCACAGTCAAGTAGGACATAGCTTCCTAAAAAGGAAAATGCATCCAATTAAATATAATCTTAACATTTTTACTTGAAAGGATGCTCCAGTTCTATGATGTGATAAGGAAAGAAGCTGACCAACTTCAAACATCATATTGCTGCCTAATTTTCTTTCTCTTAAGTATAAAACCCACTTCATTTGGGTATTCAGAATTTTATAGCAGTTTAATATTAATCAGCAAGCTTTTTTGCTGGTTTGTTTCTGTCTTTTTTTTTTTTTTTTAGTAATACGTAACAGCTCACCTCTAATATGCAAGTTAGTCTTCAAAGACCACAGGAACATCTCAGTCAGGCAGAAACACATCTGGTGGCAGTCAGAGCTTTTGCACTATCGAAAGAAGGAAAGAAACTGCATGAGCAAATTAATTACCCTCTATCACCAGTGAAACCGCAAGTATTTTGGAAACTAAGTGCTAAAAGAACCTAGCACCAACAGTATTTTGTTATATATAAGTTGTAGTTTTTGACCATGATAAAACAAATGATACATGGAAAAGAATAGGATAAGAAATGTATATCTATCTACATATCCAGCATATATAGAGACAAATCAACATTTGTCTAAATTTACATCTGCTCTCACCAAGGTGAATAATTTTGTGCTTGATGCTATTATATACACATCATAATCTATTTTTACTGTATGGCTATTACCTTGACACATGCAAAAGTGAAGCCGCTACTTAAAGATCTGGCTTGGAGAGCAAAATTTGACTTCCAGTACAAATTTTTTGAATGCTGTGCATTGGGAAGTGTCAATATAGCTAAGGAGAAGTTTTGAACACATGATATTTACATAGATGAGTTATAATGCTAAATACAGAAAATAGCTTTCTAAATAAAAAAGAGCACTTACATTAAATCAATCAATACTGACAACAGATGTGAGGCATATAAAACATATTAGTTGAAATATTATATACATTGACTACAGTTATAAAATGTTTACTGTGTTTGTTTGAACAACCCATCTGAATATTCCCACTAGTGGATGTACTGTGTTTCAAAGGAGCATTGTGAATCTTCTAAGACAGAGTAACCAACAGACTTCCCTCAGTAATTTCTTGCAGCGCCGTAGTTGTAAGAGGGCCAGCAGACAAATAACTTTCTTTTTCTAAACCCAAGAATATGCTGAAAGTTGGACTCCGAAAAGGAGTTTACACAAATACAGTACACACTTAAGAACCACTGTTGGTGTGGTACCGTATTTGAACTTTTTCTGGTTTTTGAAGTGGACTCTTAATTTACTTTCTAGGAGTGCCATCTAGGTAACGAACCAATTACAAGATGATTGCAGAATTCCTATCACATAGAGTATTGAACGTTTACATCGAGAGTTCTATGATGAAAGATATGTGCAAGAATCTCATTTAGCATCAAGGAAGCTATCATAGTCCCAGCACAGCTATGAGACCTCGAGGTATTATCTCTCAAGCTAATATGTATGTTTTGATGCACTGCCTAATCCATTGAAACAGTACCAAATAGAAATGGCATTTTCTTTCCACTGATCCCCTAATGTACAGAAAGCCTTGCTGACTTACTAAATCCCATAGTTCTATAAAAATAAAAAACAATAAATGAAATCTCACAACACACATCTAGTAAATGGAATATTCTTTCATCTTGGGCGAGAATGAGGTTTGGAAAAAAATGCAAGGAGATTAGTAGCGTGGTGGTCTGTTGAACATGGGAACCATTTTTGGTATAAATATGGATGAAGGCAGCCCCTCGTTTTCCATGTAGACTACAGTAAAAGGAGATGGTATATTATAATTTTCTTATTAGCTTTTTCTTTTTTCCCTTTCTTACTTCAGCAAGTGAAACAAAACTTGCATTCCCCAAGGCCCTGAGATCCTAGATTAGAATCTCTCACTAACAGGAAATCATTGAATTGAGTGAACTTCTCAAAATCCTATCATGGTTTGACTAAAAAACCCCACAGACCTTTGACTGGCAGATGATCTCTTGAGCTGGAGAGAAGGCACATCTGCCCAGAAGACAAGGTAAGACTAGGATACTTTGGCATTACAAACAATCTAACTTAAATTCCCAGAAGTATTCCAAAGCTCTTCCATGTAGGCTCCATGGGTCCTTTCAGTTGTGTCCTCCTTCTGAGTCTAAAGCTATCCCATAACATTTTAATGCTGCTGTGTGTTTTCCAAACTGACAGATCAGAGAAGACTTTCAAGTCCTTATTTTTTCATGGATTAGAGACAGAGTGAACTCTCCAAAAGAACAGAAGGAAGTTTTCAAATGAGCACTAAATATTCAGTCTTCTAAACAAATTAAAAATTTTTGCACTCAAAATGAGAAATAAAAAGTTTGTAACAAAAATGTTAAAAACCCAAAGACGTCTAAATAACTGCATTTCAGTTCTGCAATGAATAACCTAGCTGATGTCTCTTCCAATCCCGAACATTCTGTGATTCTGTCTGAAGTAAAATTCTCCACATACCTAAAAAGGTAAAGGAGATTTTGTCAGTTATTCAGACCTTGAGTTTCGCTTTCTGCTTCTCCCTTTCTTTGGACTCTGAGCACCCACAAACCAGCAGGTTATTTGAATGCTCATCACTCTTGTGCCAGTGAAAATGGCCATCTGCCAAAACAGCACTGATCCAGTCTCACAACATCCTAATCTGAAATGCCTTCAGCTTAGTTTTAACCTACAGGGAAAGGAAAAAAAAAATAGAGAAAATTTGCTTCTGTAACAAAATATGGCATTGTAAAATCTGAATATTTTGTTCAGAGAAATTATTATTTCTTGTAGTTCCTTTTGAAGAAATACATGCCAACTTTCAGCGTTATGCAACCGTATCTTGCCATTTACCACATCATTATATTCTAGCACAACAGGGATGAGGATGATGACGACAAAGGGATCTTTCTGTCTTCAAAAAGTGCTTCTCAGAATTTACGATGTTTCTTTAACTACACGAGGTGGGCTCTTCTAATGTAAAGAGGTAGGTATGAAAAAATACAAAACATCCTTTCATTGAGCTTTAAGGACTCTACTCCCTCCCCTCTTTAAAAATGAGTAAAATTTGTGGAAGATGGGATAAAATAACTCTATTGTAAAGGTACAACTGGAATTCAATTTAATAGCTGTTTCTTTTTCTGGCTCATGCAACACCAACTGTCTGCTTTCACAATATCTCCACAAACAATAGGCAGGGTGTGCTAGTTTGGCTGAATTGAGGTAATTTTCCATGCAGTTAGTCAATTTTCTTCTTAGTAGCTAGCACAGTCTTTTGTTTCAGATTTAGTTTGAGAATAATAAGATAGCATACTAGGATAAAGTTAATGTTTTCTTCCAGTAGCATTCCCGCGTTTGGGATTTGGTATTAAAAGAGTGTAAGAACTCACTGATATCTTGGCTGTTGCCAAGGGGATGAAGGACTTTTCAACTGTCCAGCTGCATGTGCAAGGGAGGGACCATAATGAGACAGCACTTTAGATTGTCATCCGGGTTGATCAACGAAGTATTCCATACCATGAACATCACACTCCATATATAAGCGGGAAGTTTCTGGAGACTTTCACGATCGCTGTCCATGAAGAGTCTTGTTCCTGTGGCTTCCCTATGCCTGCTGATATCTCCATGTTTGTGCTGGACTCACTGTGTCCAGCCTCTGGCACTCATTGCTGGGAGTGTGCATTCCAACTGCTAAGTATTGCTCTGTATCACTCTTACTACTGTTCTATTAAATCTGTTTCAATTTCAACCCCTGAAACTTTCCTCCTTTTCCTTTCCTTCACCCTGGGGAAGCAAAGGCAAGACAGAGAGGTTGTTTACTGTTTTAGCAGCTGCCCAGGGCTAAAGAGTAACACAGGGGTATTTTGGTGGTTGCAAAAGCCTATTGCCAAATGGAGATGTCCTGAAATGGTTGGCCTGCTCCAGTAGCTGTGTTAGGAGTGCTTTATTTAAAAAAAAAAAAAAAAAAAATCCTCAGTTTAGTAAATATTTGTTAAACCACTGATACAGAAAATAACCATCTGGCATTTTGTAACATCAACAAATGCTGAAATTGGTGTATAAAGTCCGCTCCAACTCCTTCAATGCAGCTGCTGTTGTGCCAAATAATTAGTAACTATACACTGCATGAGTGATTTAGGACACTGATATTGTATTTCTCCTCTTCCCATACAGCTCACCTCCATACCTGGGAGAGTGGAGTGTCTGTGAAAGGCAATGCCCAGCTCTGAAGGCAAGTGCAAGGCAAGAATATGGACCTCTGAAAACACTTTAGGAATGATCTAGAGCTAGATAATAAGAAATGCTGACTACAACAGACCATCTGAACTTTGTAGTTTACGTGCCAGAGGCATGGCTCGGTGTACCAACACTACCCCAAGTCCCTCTCTAAAAGTAAATCCTGTAACTGCCAGGCTACAGGACAGCGTGTCATGACTACCTGCCTATTTCATTGAAGGTGGGCCAACAGTCTCCCAGAAATCCAGTGTTCCTAGAGAAAGAGCGATAAACAAGGAAAATCCCCTCCAAAGTATCACTGTAGTTTGGGACACATTCCTAGAAGCAGAAACAAGGTAAAATGCAAAGCTAGTCAGAAAGCAGGTCCCTCTATGTCACAGCAAAATTAAAAAGCTATTGCAATAACATGCGTACACGTGACCACTCAAGGTGCTACAGATGTGGGTTTGGGCAGATGTTATAGGACAAAATGCCCCAAATCAATGAAAATACTATAGAATCCTTTGGTTTTCTCCTACTCCAGATCGCTTTCATGTTCTATGGGCCTGATTTTTTTCAGAAACATGGCAAATATAATAGCCTCAATGGAATCTAATTTGGAACAACATGTATTTTTTTCATTTTACTTTGGATTAATTACATAATAGCTCTACTAGCTATAGATTCCAGAACAAGCTACCCTTGATCTTAGTTCTGCCTCCCTTCCTCCACCCCACCAATGTTAATATCCTATATCTGGCACTGCTGCAGCTCATTCCTAATGTCTAATTTGTAACTCAGACACCAAAAGTTCAAAGAAACGAGGTAAGTCATCAAGTCATCCTACAACTTGTTCTATGTTTCCATGATATAATACTTGGAGCAGAAATCGTTGTCTGTTTTTTCTTCCTCTTCATGACCAATTTCTCCTTCACCAAGGAGAGAAATTCCCTGCAGCAGAGTTATGATTCACAAACATACTATTTGGCTCTGTAAGATAAAGTTTAGATCGAACTATGTCCATTAGATCAGCAGCTACTTGCCATATGCTTTAAGTTGATACAAAAATTTCTCTGTGTAAAGCATGTAAAATGAAATTTCAGACATACTATCTTTTATATTTTTAGCGACATCATCTTAAAATTTACTGTAATTATTCATTTAAAAGTGGATCAGTAAATTTTTTTCTCAGTCATGTTCCCATAGAAAGCAATCTCCTAATCTTACATGAGAAGCTTCCACCTTTTACAGTTGCACAAAGTCATACCCTGTTGGATATATAATAAACACATACAGAAAGAAAATCAGTAGAATAATAATAATATGTAAAACTTCCTTTTGTATTCTGGCATTAAGCAGAAAAAAAATACAGATTCTTCCTTCCCATCTTCAATTTATTCCACCAAAAATCAGCAGCACAGCAATTAAGGGAAGCTGCTAAATTTATATATGTATATTAATACTTTGAATTTGGTTTCTTAAGAAACTTACGCTTATGTCTGTGTGTCGGTCTAATATTTTAAAATTTTTAGTCCATTGATCAAGCTAAGTCTAATCTTCTTTGTTTTCTCAGAAGAAAAATTCTCAAAAATACATACTTCCTGCAAATGCTGTGCAAATCTGCAGGTGGGCACAAGGACGGATTGTCTTAGTACCAGGACTGAGCAACAAGTGGGGATAGCTCAGGCCCTAATAACTTTTCTTGGTGAATTCTGTAGACCTAGCCCCATCAGAGCACATCGTTTCTTGCCAAGGCGAAAGATCTAACAAAGGGGGTATAGCCTAAGGAAGACAGTGGTGACATGGTGGCCATGAGTGCTGCGACCCTGGGGAGGAACCGGACAGGAGAAAGGATGGCGGGTTATAGAGAAAAGAGTGGGGAGCCTGTGACTGTAGTGGATGGGGGGGAAAGAGGGCAGACGTGGGGACTGTGAAGAGCATATATTGTATGTATTGGCTACACCACTACCGCGTAAGAGACAAGCACAAAGTACCTGTCAGCTGGGCAGGAGGAGATCATGTGAAATTCTTTAGTTCTGTTGCCTGGTGAACAAATTGCCATATAGACATTGCCAAACATACTTTTTTCTCACTAGCAGATACAAGAGACTAAGCAGGCTACTTCTCATCTGTGACAGTGTCCCAAATGTTTAGAGCGAATCATTCAAATACCTATGTGTTAATAGTTTCTTGCTCCTGTGTAGAAATCTAGCAACTATACGAGTCTGATCAGGTTTTAAGACCTTGGCTCAGTGGGCCCATTGACAGGTTCAGCTCTGAGTTTTTAGCCACACCACTTTTAAATTGCATAAATATTTGGATTTAAGACACTGTAGAAATAGCACAGAATGGTATAGGTTTAATTTAGTTAGAAGTTAAATGGGTGCAAATATGGCATTCGGTAAATAGAAGTTCTGCAGCGCACAAGAAATGGCAGTCAGGGTTGGAGGCCCATTTACAGTAAGGCTGTGGTTAACCACAGCAGTGAATGCTTTCTGTCCCTCAAGATTAGATAAAAAGTGCCATGGCTATACAAAGCAAAAGACTGATCTGATAAAATTTGGATCAAGTGGGTTACTAATCCTTCTGCAATGGCAACTGCAAGCTGGCTTCGGTAGTCCCTGTTCTTTCTGCTCTGTTGGCACCCATGACCTCTTGCAGCTGGGCCACTTGTATCTCACCAGCCCCCCCCCGCTTTGCTCCCTAATACCTCTGCTCCCAGATAGTCACCCTGGTATGTCACCTTCTCCATTATAAGCAGGCTTGGGCTCATTGTTTTTTCTTTCTTCCGTTTTTCTTAGATGCTTGTTGAACTCAGACCCCTCCTTGCCTGCAGTTATGTCTTCTGAGCCCAGGTCTGCCTCTCCTCACAACTGCTGCTCCTGGGACCGAAACTCCTTGCCTGAGATCTTTGCCATCTTTAGTAGCACAGTGGGGTTTGTTCTTTTACTTATTTACTTCTCCTTTAAATATCCTTTTTCCACTGAGAAAAGAAGTGTAGATTTTGTAGGATAAATGAAAATCAGGTCCCCTGTCCATAAGACCAACCTTTGATTTTAAGAAGTAGAATTATAGGCATGCTCTTATAAATCTACTCAGTTAATAATAATTCATATTATAATATTGGTTTAAGAATATTTTCAGCTAACACAAATAACAAGTTGTTCAATTATCATAAATCTTAAGTTCTAGCCAAATATTTACTGTCGCTACTTTCTTTCTCTTCAGAATTCAATGACTCAGAATAGTTTTACCCAACACGTGAATGAAGCAAATTCTTCTCCTTATTCTAACTGCCTCAGTCTAAATAGGAAAATGATTTTGCAGATGGGTGAACAACACACAAGAGCACTCTGTATTGAAATACACAGTAAAGCTTCTATTGTAAAAAAGACCTAAATATGGCTTGCAGAATAATCATTGAAAGGAAATACATTATCTGATAACTCAAGAACTCTGGCATGAAAATTATACATTGTAAACTTTTTCCCATATGCTGTGAAGTTGTATCATACTCCATTTAATTAAGTTTTGTGAGGTTTGTTTTATTTTGAGTCTGAAAATAATCCTGTTTTTTGCAATGCCAGTTCTATTTACTGAGTTTTCATAGTTTAAGATATTTACGTATTTAACTGTAAAATATACATATAGCTCCTTAAAAGCATTGAGACTATTTGACACATACCAAGAACACTGAAATTCTGTAAATGCTGTAAAACAAAACAAGGATTTTATCTCCGATTGAGATCAATTAAGATTCTTGTGCAATTATCTTGCCTTTAATACATTTATACTCAACTATTTTAACTGCATCTGAAATTCTAAGGCCCTTGCAACTGGTTCTGTGATTATGGTCATCTTCACCACCATGGCAAAGCTTATAGTAGGATAATGTCATTAAACAGTAACCATAAAAAAACTGCTGCCAGACTTCATTTATATTAATATTAGGCACCAGTGTTTGAGATACTATTATTTTAAAACAGATTAGTTGTATGTGTTGTGGTCAATGGGACAGAGTCCAGTTGGAGGCCTGTATGTAGTGGAGTGCCTCAAGGGTCAGTACTGGGGCCAGTACTATTCAATATATTCATCGATGACTTGGATGAGGGAATAGAGTGCACTGTCCCCAAGTTTGCTGATGACACCAAGCTGGGAGGAGTGGCTGACACGCCAGAAGGCTGTGCTGCCATCCAGAGACCTGGATGGGCTGGAGAGTTGGGTGGGGAAAAATTTAATGAAATATAACAAGGGAAAGTGTAGAGTATTGCATCTGGGCAGGAACAACCCCAGGTTCCAGTATAAGTTGGGGAATGACCTATTAGAGAGCAGCATAGGGGAAAGGGACTTGGGGGTCCTGGTGGGCAGCAGGATGACCATGAGCCAGCACTGGGCCCTTGTGGCCAGGAAGGCCAATGGCATCCTGGGGTGTATTAGAAGCGGGGTGGTCAGTAGGTCCAGAGAGGTTCTCCTCCCCCTCTACTCTGCCTTGGTGAGACCGCACCTGGAATATTGTGTCTAGTTCTGGGCCCCTCGATACAAGGACAGGGAACTGCTGCTGAGAGTCCAGTGCAGAGCCACAAAGATGATGAAGGGAATGGAGCATCTCCCTTATGAGGAAAGGCTGAGGGAGCTGGGGCTCTTGAGCTTGGAGGAGACTGAGGGGTGACCTCATTAATGTTTATAAATATGTAAAGAGTGAGTGTCAGGAGGATGGAGGCAGGCTCTTCTCGGTGACAACCAATGAAAGGACAAAGGGCAATGGGTACAAACTGGAACACAGGACGTTCCACTTAAATATGAGAAGAATCTTCTTGACAGTGAGGACAGCACTGGAACAGGCTGCCCAGGGGGGCTGGGGAGTCTCCTACTCTGGAGACATTCAAAACCCGCCTGGACACATTCCTGTGTAACCTCATCTGAGTGTTCCTGCTCTGGCAGGGGAATTGGACTAGATGATCTCATGAGGTCCCTTCCAATCCCTGACATTCTGTGATTTGGGCAAAAAGCCATGTGGGCCATTGTTCAGGATGTGAATTGCTGGCTGAGAGACAGCTGTCTTGTTCATCTTCTGAGCTCAAAACTAAAACTCTGTTTACTGGACAGAGGGTGCTGAAGTTCAAGGACACATGCAGAAATACTACAGGAAATCTATATGGGGGTAACTTGTTGCCACCTAATTGCTCATTAATGTGTCAAATCCTAGGCACCATTTTTGCTGAGTTCTCACCCAAGTAGATGATGACAGGATGGGAAACTAAATTCTTGCCTGCTGCCCAAACCACACTACCACTTCAGAAACGCACTTCCAATACGTATCATCGGTACACTCTTTTAAAAGACAGCTATTGATTAACTGTACAGATAATAAGCTTAACAACAATGAAGCAGAATGAATTTGAGGGAGGTAATGCCATTTGTCAAGAAGATATTTAGTCTATGTATCAGCCACACCTCTGACAGCATTAATGAAGACAGCAATCATTCTCCAGTTATACTGCAGGCAAGTATTACAATCCCTAACAACTCTCTGGCAGAGTGGGTGTGAAAAGTTAAGAAGGTCACAGAAGATAGATATAATTGACCCAGGTTTTTACTTCACAGTGTGAAAAGTTCATATACACATTTTGATAAAGACCCCGAAGGCCTTTATATAAACCAGATAGTAGATAAGTGATCCCAACTACAGATATCCACTGCTGACACATGACATAAGGCAATTATAGAAGTACTAAATGTCAAACTGGTTTACGCTATTCTTTTAGATAGCGATTGTTGTTGTAAATAAACCAGTTTTTCAATACTCAAGGTCAGTAGGTCATAAAATTTCATAATCGTGGCTTCTTACCATCAGCCAAAAGAGAAGATAACAAAATCTCTCTTTTTTGAGCTAAGCAGAAATGAGCATTAAAAAGTGAAAGGACCCCCAAATTATTCAAGCACAGGAAAAGTCCTTGCTCCATTGCCCCACCATTGTTGCAACTCCTGTTTGCAAGGAAGAAGATTTATATCAGCGGTTCTTTAAACTGAGAACACCAGTTCACATTGGGAATTAACTATGTAAATGTGTGGGTTTACAGCAGCGCTATTGACAGCAACAGACCTGCATGGTTTCTTTCCACTTATGCTTGTATGTATAGGCAGTTTAGTTCATCAACTGGCCTTGCAGCATGGGCTGCCATTAAATAAGCAGTGATCCAAAAAATAGTTAAGCCAAAGCAATTAAGTTAACCATGGTTCAATCTGAATTTTAACTGCACTTGCACCTAAACAAATAAGATTCCATATTTTTTTCTTCTATATCTAAGCAGATCTGTGAGGATGTCAGTCATGTCTTTTTTGAGTGCAGCACTGAAAATGTAGCATGAACATCTATTTAGCTTTCTTCTTGTATATGTGATGTACCAACAAATTTCTCACTGAACCGTACAGCTCTTGCCTTTAATATTTTATACAACGCATATTAGCTGAATACTTGTTTAAAGAATTTTCAAAAGCCCATTGGCAAACACATTGATTTAATTTGCAAACCTTATATATTTGCAAGCTGTCTTAAAAAAAATCTGACTATATTACATTAACTGAATAAATCTACTAGAACAAAGAGATTTATTATTTTTAGTTACATCATCTTTAAATGTATTTTTGTATTGTTTTCCAGAATGTTCTGCCATTTCAATACTTTTCAGTAGCTTCTTTATGTTGACCTATTTTCTTCTGTTTTGTTTTGATGCTAGCAATAAATTAAGCAACCAATAAATTAAGCTTCACTAATATTTGAAAATCACCTTTGAATAGCCATTTGCAAGGCTCATTGAGCTTCTTGTTTGCTAGTATTTGTTTTTAAATGTTTTCCTGCTATATTTGAATTCCAGTTAATCCAGCGAGACTTGTATCTTGCTTTCTTCAATATAATATTAAAAAAAAAAACCTACAATGCCTGTGTGTCAGACTTTCTTTTATGAAAGATTTGATTGCAAACACAAACAAAAAGCTTTGCTTCTTTTGTACTCCTTTATGATCTTCAAACAGGTTTCTATGAAAAGGACTACTATTTTTTCAATTTTAAGCCATACTCACCTTTGCAGTTAGGAAAGACAAAAAAATGAAAATTTAATGTTACAACAATTAATTCCCGGTTTTAATTCTACAGTATGGTTTATGTTATGTTCTAATTACACAGATATGCATTAGGGAAATAACTTTGAAGAAAAAATGCATTTGCTAAAACATTTTCATAATCACACTTGAAACCATTGAGCTGTGGGGTCAATATATAAAATAAAATGTACACAGATTTTAACATTGAACTACAAACTACTCTACTACTCTTAGGAGAGCCATGAGAGTAAAATGTTTGGTCAAGTCAAGTCCACAGCATGAGAAAAACAGCAAGTTGGGGTGGGGGAAGAGAGAAAGAGAAGAAAGATGAAGTCAAAACTGAGTAATTTTTACAAATTTACAAAAAAAGATGATTTAAGCAACTCAGTCACCAAAACCAAAATAAACTTTCCCTGGCAAACAGAACTAACTTGAGATGCTCAGTTTTCTCACAACATGGGCTTCTCTTTCAAGCATTAATGTGTCTGGCAGTGATACTGATCTAAAAGAGGCCGAATGTGACGCGTGTTTTGTGAATTTGGTGAGGAGGAACCCGAGGTAATCCTGCCTTTTGTCCAGGTAGCCAGACTGCTGGCTGTAAGATGGACAGCCAGCTGATGCTGTTTGGCTACCACAGAGATTAAGTGCCATCCAAGAATATAGGCATAAAAGAAAAAATTGATGGGCTGAATCTCTTTCATTGAACACAAACAACACGTTGAACATGAACCAACAGCATGCCCCAGCAGCCAAGACACATTTCTGTGCAATCTACTCTAGATGTACTGGTGGGTTGGACTGGAGGATCTCCAGAGGTCCCTTTCAACCCTAACCATTCTGTGATTCTGGCCAATGGTCCTGGGGTACATCAAGCACAGCATTGCCAGCCTGGCAAGGGAGGTGATTGTCCCGCTCTACTCTGTGCTGGTGCAGCCTCACCTGGAGCCCTGTGTGCAGTTCTGGGTGCCATGGGACAAAAGGGATGTGAAGCTGCTGGAGAGTGTCCAGAGCAGGGCCATGAAGTTGGTGAAGGGTTTGGAGAGGAAGCCATATGAAGAATAGCTAAAGTCACTTGGTTTGTTCAGCCTGGAGGAAACTGAGGGGAGACCACATTGCGGCTACAGCTTCCTCACAAGGGAAGGAGGAGGGGCAGGTGCTGAGCTCTTCTCTTTAGTGACCAATGACAGAACCCGAGGGAATGGCAGAAAGATGTGCCAAGAGAGATTTAGGTTGGACATTAGGGAAAGGTTCTTCAGCCAGAGGGTTGTGGAGCACTGGAACAGGCTCCCAAGGGAGGCATCAAAGCTCCAAGCCTGACAGTGTTCAAGAAGCAACTGGACAAGGACCTCAGACACATAGTGTGAATTTTGGGGTTGCCCTACACAGGGACAGAAGTTGGACTTGATGATCCTTAGGGGTTCCTTCCAACTCAGGACATTCTATGATTCTTTCCATTCACTATGTAGGGGACCTAAACTGGCTACAGTGCTAATACAAGCATTTCAAGGGCCAAAGCTCAGTCCAACTTCATTCTACCCATTATGTGAGCAGAGTAAGGCAAGCTGTCAATAAGACCTGCAATTGCCTTTGACCAGTATTTAAAACAGTTTTGGTCTCAAACTTGTCCTACAACAGAAAGACAATAGATTTAGTAACTGCCAGCACCATCCCTATAAATTTGAGTATCCAAAGCGAAGATAAATTGAGTTTCAGGATCTGCAAGAGATCACATGGATAATGGATATCATCCAACACTTCCTAAGGAAGATTTTCTTCTTGCTAACAATACCATCACCACTGGATGAAAACTGTTAGGTGTCACTTTATGGTCAGCTTCATCTGCCTCAAAAAGCTGAAAACCACAGTATCTTTTTTTGATATGTTAGATATTGGCACTGATAAGTTAGATATTGGCACTGATACGAGTTTCATTCACCAACCCCAGTTTCATGTCTCAAAAGAACATACACTACTGTTCTAATTCCTGTTCTGCATAGACTGGTAGTTCTCCTTAATTTCCATAAAATAATGCACTGATGGAATTCGTACATTTGATGTTTTACACTCTTCATCAAACGTAAAATGGACTTCTAGTCTACTCTTAATAGTTTAGAAACAACTAGTTGCCTTGCAGCGTCTTCCCAACATATTACAGAAAGAAACGTGAATTGGTTCTCCATAGAAATGACCATCTATTATTTGAGATAGTACTGGTGATGCACTGTCTGTCTTTGGGCTTAGTTTTTTACTTTTCCTGCTGTTTCTTGAGTTTGTTTTCCTAATGGACAGATTTGAAGGAGATACGACTGACAAAAATCAACATATATGCATTCCTACTGCCTTTAGTCATGAGTTAGCACATCCATCTATCCTTTCTTTTCATGACTACGCTTATTGGCTCTAGTCCCATCATTAACTGAGGGACTTAAGGTACTTGCTGAAAAAAAGTAATAAAAAGCAGCTCTTGCTAACACATGAAATGTTCACTACAGGAAACAACCCACCAAAAACTGTTAAAATTATAAAGTATAATACTAGAAGCAGTAATTAGCTTACTAAAGTATAAGATTAGGCAGACTCCCTGTTTTGATTTAATTAGTCATTGTTACCTGTCTCGTTCTAATTTTAAAACACCAGTTGTAAACTCAACCAGTGATTTACAACAGCTACTTAAGTATGTTACCAGCAGAAAAATCCATCTAGCTAATTTTTAAAAAGTTTTTAATTTAACATTATCAGTCAGCTCAGAGGAAAAACTACTTTTGGGTCAAATGGTCCATGGTCTTAGTAAGCAGTATGTGTACACTAGTATTTTGTTTCAAATCAGAGCACTATTACGAATTGCACAAGAATAATATCGCATACACTTAAGAGATTAGGGCTAAAGTTTGCTGGGCACTGTATACACTGTCATATTATAGACAGTTGAAAATCTATGGACAACTACATTCTAAACAACACACGACATAACCTTCAATGCCTAGTATCTTCAAAGAACTCACATTCTCTGTATTCATTCAGAAGCCCCAAATTTTATATAGCAAAAACAAGATGTTCACAATATCTAATGCTCCTGGTTTTTATATGCTTAAGAAGGATGTATTACACACATTTGTCTAGACTCTACTCCCAAATCAGAAAAACACTGACTTGAGTCTGAACTAGATAGTCCAAGTATTAAAGAAAAATCATACAACTTATAACAGGTAAAAGAAACATAAATGAGTATTGTATGATGTCTTGGAAGAATTAGAATCAAATTAGTTATACAATAATGTATGTTAGCTTGACAAAGCACACCCACTGACGTTGAAATTAATATTACTTAAATATATATGCAAATACTAAATTCCCAAGTTGTTAGGGAGTATGACATCAGGGAGATTCACTGATTCTAATTCCACGTGTTCTTGCAACATAAAGACTGCCTTTTGAGAATAAGGGATTTTACAATCTCAGAAAAAATATCTAAGAGATGTATATGTAAAAGTGGAGACAGCACTACCAGCAACTCTTGATACAGAGACGGTACTGCAAGCATATCAACCTACCAAGGTGCAATAAAAACACGGACACTTGCGCCGGAAGGGACATTCTGCTGCCCTTTTTGTCTATGGCTCAGGAGGCTATACAGCTTATTAAGAAGCTCTGGAAGAAGATTTTTTATCCCCTTTCTGAGGTCAGTGCCAGTTCCTCCAGTTGTCAATTGACATTTAATAGAGAAGATATTTGGAAGTTTCAGCTGCTTTCAAAAGCAGCTGGATACCAGAAATTCTTAAGCCAACTATCTGAAAATTCATGCAAAGATGTAACGACTTCTGCAGGAGGAGTATTTTCAGAATCATCATCTCTACGGTCTGGCTTTGACAAATATTTGCAAGTAGTAGATTTCTTTGCTAAGCACTCATGATCTAGACATTACTGGGCATCTAACTGAGATGTAGTGGTTTGTATCAGGTGCCACTTTTGAAATTTAATTACTTTTATTCAATTAGTCTTAGCAACTGATCCTATATCATCAGAATTTTCTCTTCAAAATCTTCCTATTTCCCTCTTCCATCACTTGCCTCACACCAATGTTCTGAGTCAACAGTGCAGACTTTAAAATGGTATTTCTGGGATAAAAGACTAAAAAGCCAGTTCCATACTCTGCTGTCTGCAGATTCTTACAGCAAAGACATACCATTTTTAAGTTCGTTACTGAATGAGGAATCATGATGATTCTAGAGAAAAAAACAAGAACAACAAATTTATTCTACCAATAATTTTATTTTAAAGTCTTTGTCAGCAATGGCAAAAATTTACAAACTGCATCTATTTTATGATTCTTGCTGCAAATACACGCAGTGGAGTTATAATGAACAATTCTATCTCTAAAAGAGGCAGTAATACTATGAGCAGATGCTATAAAGTACAAATACTCACCTCTGTCATTAATTAGGTAAGAGACTAGCCCATTTTTCACTTGCATGGGGGTTCATGTATATTTTTCTTCTTTTCACATTAACAATTACAAAATGTAATAATTTTGCTGCTTTGAATCATCCGACCCTCTCTGAATCACCTTTAGTTATCTGCATTTTAATCCTCTGAATTCCAAGAATAGTTCTCCACAAACTAACGCAAATTAAAGAAGAAATTGGGTAATTCTAGGAAACATAAAATGATTCTTCATTAAATCTACAAATACTTAAAATAAATAGGGTTTTAAGAAAAGAGAGCTCCTTGGTGCAGAAGCACCCTCTAATGGCTGGCTACTGACTGCTCCAAATAACAACTGGAAAAGCAATTTAATAGCTCCCCTAAAAAGGAAGGGAAACAGCTAAGATACAAGAGAAACAGAAATGTGAATATACATATGCAAACACACACATATTCACATTTCACACACATTCTCTGTTGCATATCCTTAACATAAAAAGAGCAACAAATCTGACAAACTTTTAAAATCAAAACCTGTGTTTCCTTTTAAAACAATATCCTTTACTTAGTAGATGAAATGGCTTTTTATGTCTGCCCAGGTTTCAACCATTCTTCAAAATTTTAAGATAAACAGAAACTGACTTTCCTATCTCAACTTTCACAAAAGAAATCTAGTCCAAAAAGGCTTAAGAAAAATGCTATACTAAATCCAAATCATACAATAATTTAGGCTGGAAGAAAACTGGAAGTCATTGGGTCCAACCCCAGGCTCAGAGTTAGTCAGCTCTGAAGTTAGATCCCACTAGTGAGGTAAAAAAAAGAGTTCTGCTTTCTTTTGGTGCTAAAGCTATACTAGAGACACTGGAAATGTAAACCATTTCTGTTGCCTAAAAATATGCCTCAATATCTTTTTTTTCCTTCTATCCTATGGCTTTGCAGATTTTTCCTGAAAATACCACAAATTTGCACATATAACTGCATTATTTTACTTCGACGCTAGAATCTGTATTTAACATACAATAATTTATTACTAGCTGTTAAGTATAATATCTCATTGTTCATACAAAGCCAGTGGCAGATAGAGCAGTTAATAACATTAAAGTAATGAGGCTAACCGACCAAGTTGCTTCTCAACATCACTTTTCAAATCTCTTTGGGCTAAATTTTCAACCAGTGTGTGGGGAATTAGCCAGAGAAATCCCATTAACGTTAATGAATGTTCCATGTTTAACTCCCCATGCTCTGTACTGAAGATTTGCCTCTATATCTCTAAAATAAATATGTGCAGATGCCAAAATTCTTTTTATAGAGCCTGAAGAAATTAAGGACTCTATTCTCAAATAATTGACTTATGCACATGTATCTTTCTCCCCCATGGATCATCTCCTACATATCAGAATGGGTGTAATGTCTGCATTATTCTCATTGAAAAGATTATCCAAGGTGCATGTTTACTGCATAAAGCCTGGGTTTAGATAAATATTTTACAAAAATAATATACATATTGAGTTGAATTTGTCTCATAGTTAAATACACAATGCACAGGTTGAACAATATCCAGTGTTGTTAAGAACTGCATGTATTTGTAGTTACCTGTCTGAAGAAAAGACAGTATGTAGGAAAGTCATTAGTCTGAAAGAATTGGAAAGTATCCTATATCCCCTACAGAAAGGCAAAATACAGCTAGGGCAACATAAGCCTCTGCAAGCAGTTGCTGAGTCATTGGTTAAAGAAGAACATTCAGAAGCTGCCCTATGTTTTAGAGAAGTGGGGCAGGGGGGCATATTTCCATTATCTTTTCAACTCCCACCTGCAAGAATATACCCTTGCTATTTTTACAATTTTTATTTAGAAGCCTGCTTGCCTAGATGAGCACATCGTTTCAAGCTCCATGACGACTTTAAGAAAAAAGGTGCCAAAACAACTTATTTGCCAAAGCTATGCTTTCCTTTGGCAAAGCTCTAACGTGCATGTTTATAAATTTTGGGCTCACTGGTATTGAAGTACATGCATAAATGCTTTATTTATCTGAGAGCTTCAACTGCCCATAAAGACATAAAATGGTGTTGACCTTTTACTATACTGAGACTTTCAGGCTTCTGATGCATTTCAGAGATGTCTCAATCTACTAAGTCAATGAACTGCTTCACTTGCTCAAATTCAAGAAATAAATCTTCAGTAACACTGTTTTCATACATGAAGATTTACCTTACCTTCCTTAAAATGACTGTTCTTGGAGATCAGACTGGAATAGGTCAGCATCATACCCAATTGTCTGTATCTTCCCTAGAAATAGTTTATTAGACTGTTAGCACTATAACCTCAAAGAGGACAGTCTACTTCCTCGTTGAATATAGAACTGAAAAATCATTTACATGGAGCCTGCGCAAAGTGTTTTATCTGAATACAATATACCAGCTAAAGGAAGATAAAGGAAACCCCCCAAAATTATGCAGTGAAACGATATTTGAGAAAATTCAGTCAGATAAACCACAACCCCTCTGGTTATACCTGGAGCCAAAGATGGCACATTTAGATAGAACTTCTTTTAGCTTATGTGCAGACTCTTAAAATCATTTCTAGATCAAAGATTAAATGTATGGTCCTCCCAAGAACTTCAAACTATTGGACTATAAGCCAATTCTCTTTCAAGAGCAACGTATTTACACAGATTCCCTCTTTACATTGAAAGGTTTTTCATACAAGTCTTTATAGTCAAGATAAAAAAGGGAATTTTCCTGGTAGCATTCTTCACAAAAATGCTTTCAGCTAGAACTGGGGAATCTGGAATAAGATAAGGTCAGGCTGATGGGGGTGGGGAGGAGAATCAGTCATGTAAACAGGTTTTATATTGCATTTATTACAAACTCCCCTTATTTTCACTTGCTTGTTTGGAAATTAGCACAACCATGACTGGATTAATTCTCTGTGGGTTTCTCTCTGTACTATTATTGAGCAGTCATGGGAAAACTCAGCCAAATGAGTATGGCTCTACTGAAGCCATACATCTGGGAGGAAAGGCAATCACCAGAACACAGGATTTGTCTACAAAAAGACATTCAAACAGATAGGGCGCTTTAGCTGACCTCCCTGAAGTGATGTCCTCATACTTTAATTGAGCTGAATTTTTGATGTTATATGTCACTTTAAATTAAAAGGAATAATTTTCTAGACAATGTTTGTTGGTTTTCTGGTTTTACAGACACATTCCTACCTATTCTTCAGGCAGCCTGTCATGTTGCATCCTTCGCTGCGCTCCTTCACTTCCGAGCAGGTCTTGTATCCATACCTGTGCACCCAAGCTCCAAGACTATGCGGACTGGCTGTAACCTCTCTCTTTAAAGTGCTGTAAGGCAATTAGGAATGCCTCTTTTCAGTGTGATGAGAAACACAGACATCACAGCAGTTGCATCTTTCTCACACCTACAGATCATGAGAAAATAAAAGGCAAAGACTTCGGCATGATCAGCATTTCCTTCCCAATGGTTCACAGTTGGTGTTCCCTTTCTACTGCTGTGTCCCCCAAGAGGGGTGCCATCCTGGTAAACAGCAGCAGTGCTCCCTCTTTTTGGTTTGTCCAGTGGTTTTCTGAACACAGTCTTCAACACCTCCTGGCAAACTGCCTCAAGAAAACATACTCCAGCATCAACACACCTTGCAATGGTTCATTCACAGCAACTAAATTGCTGACACCTGCTCTCCTCTGACCTGCTCCTCTATTGATAGGCTTGGCAATATCAGCTGGAGGGCTTAAGTCTACTGGTCCATACTTGATGCTGTCCACTTGTGGTATCCTAGAAAGTATCCTTTCCCATCTAAATTTTTGTTTGCATAAAGTAATTGGGGAGGGAGAGAGAGGATAAGCACTTTTCCCAATACCACTTAAATATGTTGAGCACTCCATTTATGAAACTGCATTTCACAGCAGCCTCCTCCCTAAAAGCATCAGAAATTTCCACAACAGTCCCAACAGCAGGTTTCTCAATATTCAGCTAGTTTGCAACTGACTAGCATCAAGCAAGTCTAATGAGCTTTCAGACGGTAATGGCAAAATGCCTGTTGGCACTGCCAGGAACTCCCCTGTCTATCTGTGGCAGCTCTGGAGCGAGTTCAGAGACAGTGGCCTATGTTATGCAGAATTTTTGCTTCCACCACTGGTCATCCAAGCTGTGCATCATTACACTGCTTCCCCATATATATCAGCAACTAGCTGGTCTAACCCCAAAGCAGTGCTCCATCAAATAAAGCTGCTTCAGATAAATGTCCCGGGGAAGTAACTACTCTATTAATTTACCCACTCCTGCTTCATTAGCTGTACGGCCACAACTTCAAAAGCTTTATGAAATCACAGAGCCAAAACTCTCTCCACATGACTACACATGCACGTGTACAATCTTATTTGCATTAATGATTATCATGGTCTAGGATATGCGTTCTGTGCTGCCTTACCACAGTTCAAAATAGAATGGCAAAATTAATGGACATAGGGAGAGGAACCCTATGAGTTTTCCAGATTAATTCCCAATCCCCAAAATTTCTTGAAGTATTTCAGGCACTGACATATGAAAAAAATGCATAAGCATGTAAAAAACTGATCCACAGCATGGAACTGATGATAAGACTACACCATAGGTTCTACCTCCAAGATATTCAGTGGTTACATCACAAAAGTAGGGAACACAAAATATGTCTCTCTGGCTGAAGTTATAGCAAAGTATTTCAGTTTGATATAGCCAAGTTGCTCCACATGGAGTAAACAAACTATTGTGCTTACCACAAGTGCTCTTCATATCTGACAACACCTTTCAATACAGAACCTGAAGGATGAGGAAGAGCATGGGATACTGCAATTCCTGCATCAAGACATTTTAGGGCTTTTAGAGGCAATTTATTGCGGTAAAGCCTCATAGCTGTCCTGGCCTTTGTCCTTTCCAAGGATCTCCTCATGAGATGTGTGACATTTAGGAACTACACTCCTCATTTGTCAGTCTTCTTTAAGGATTGTGAAACACACCTAAAAAATACTCCATTGCTCGATCACGCTAACACAAGTCATATTAATTAATAATATGTTTGTGTAATTACATGGGAAAGGTGCTTTGCACAGCAGTTAAAGTACATGCAACATCTATAATAAGCAACCCTGCGTGTAAGATATTATTACAGAACAGGGTTCTTGGTCTGAAAGACAGAAGCAATTTAAAAATTGATGCCAACGCTTTGGTGTTTTCTAGGTCACATATATTGTTATTAGGACCTGATATATTTAAATAACAAAGCACACGAAATCATATTTTATCTGACTCAATAGGAACAATCATGCTATAGCATTTGCTGAATAAAGTCAAATACATTTCTTCCAACAAGTTAATTAAAAACGTAACATTTACATACAATAACAAGACCTAAATGTCTATTGCAAAACTTTTATTTTCTTTTGACCACTTTACCTAAAAGAATAAACACTAAAGCAATAAAATTTTCACATCTTAAAGTTCTAATGATTACTTTGTTTAAAGCTAACTCTTCTCACAGGTCCAATAAACACAATTGCACACACTCTGTGGTAAAGATTTGCAGGCTAAAAAAACCTGTTAGCAGGACAGTCCAACTAGTCTTAGGCAAGCAAGCTCCCAATCTTCTGCTTAAATCAGGTATCAAAACACAGAAATAACTTGCATATGTTCAGCAATGCCATTTTTATGTGTTTTTTTGGTTTTTGTTTTGTTTTAATTTTAATATCAAAGTATTCCAAAGCTCAATTATGCTTCATTAGTGAAACTGTGACTATCCCACTTAATTATTTTAATATCTCAGGATTAGACAAGGAATGCAGAATTTTGGTAAAGCAGACAACGATGGAAACACATTGACTGTTCTAAGAAAAAAAATAGTTGTATTTCATGTTTTGAGCCAATCAACGATGAGCCATAGATATTGCATTACAGATGATTGCTTTAATCCTAAGGCATTTTAGGGTGTTTTTGAAGTACACAAGGGAAGCTTGTTTTGATATATTCACAACATAAAGCTGCAAGGAGATGGCTCCCAGATTCACACAGTGCGAGTTAAGTTCTCTCTCTCCATTTGAGAACTGAAAAAGCCAAAGACTTGCAAGCAGCCTTAAAGTCAAAATAACACAACAATTTATCACACAGCTCTTTCCTGAGATATCTCTTTGCCTTCTGTATATCACAGAACCAGAACTACAGGCACACTCTCATTCACCCTGTGCTACAAATCTTTCATTTGCAACTGCTCGCTTCTCTGTACACATTTACCACAAGTTTTTAAACATCGTTTTCACCTTCACGGACTTCAGAAACTTAACAGAAATACAACTTTACACAATGGCACCACCTAGTGTTCACAATACCAATTTTCAATCCTTACAGTGACCTCAACTTTCCTTCTACTCACAGTTGACAAAAAATACAACTATTTAAATGAGAGTACGTTTCTTTCAAACGAGAGCCACCTCATTTTCTGCCAGTTTGCATTTGTGTCTTTCATACCCAAAATTAACTGCAGCACAACGTCTGCAACCATATTCTTAATTCAGTTACCAGTTGGTTTTCTTTTAAAATAAATGCTTAGATCCTGATGGGTGACCTGTTTTGTGATCAAAGTTAAAAAAGTAGACTGTAAAGCAGAATTTAACTGTCTGGTTAAGTGGAAATCAATCTACACATATATGTATTTTAAACCATTATTAAAGAAAGAAATTTCCTGTAAAAATGTAAGACTTGAAAAAAATGTTTACTTAAAAGATTAAAGGCAGGCATTATCATATTTAGAAAAATGCAACATCCAGTGCCCAAGCTTGTCTTTTATTGTTATGGGCAGGCTGGCGGCTTCACCATTTAGAAGTGTCAAACCACCTAACTAGTTTTACAAGTGTACTTAAAGTTGTGAATAACTTCGCAAAACTTCATCTGTGTGAGCCGAAACACAAATAAATCTTCATTAGGTTTATTTTTCTTTTCTGGAGGTAAATTTGCAGCAAGAATGGTTCCATTGCTTAAAACTCTATTATTTTTTTCTTTAAAGCAACTTAAAATTTTGCCGGGTGGACCTTTATCTTTGAAACACACCCCCTACTATACCTAAGCTGGAGCTTAAAATAAAAACTTCCGGCCTTTGGTGGCAAAAAAAACACCATGTTGTTCACTACTACTCAGTTAAAAAACAAAAACCCCACACACCAAAAAGACAAACAAACAAAACACCACAACCCACACACAACCAACCACTTTTAGCAGATAAGATTCACAGAAGTTCCAGTCCTGCTTAGGATGCTCCAGTCTCCCTGTTGTCGATGCTGATTAGGCAGTACCTAACTCTTTCAGCCCCCTCCTAAGGCACTATGACACATACTCTTCAGCGTTCTGCATTTCAGATAAAAACATCCTATTATTCCCATCCAGGCTTAGTCCAATGTACACTAGATACAGGGATTCAGAATAACCTTCCCAGTTCACTTGCTTCAGAAGTTGAAGGCAGAACAAGGGCCCCAACTGGAGTTCCCCAGCCAAGCAGCTACTTTCTCTCCATTAGAGGCACAGCTGATCCCAAATACAGTTCTCATACACAGCGGTTTAGGTAACAGGTATGTTTTGAAGTGCTTAGTGCTAATGAAAGAAAGCACAGATACAGCCTCTACCCCATAACCTTAGTTTAATTCAATTGCTATAAAGCAACCTAAGCCACATTAGAGAGACTTCTTCAACACCTCACTTTCAACATATGGCACAGAAATTCTCTGCCCTTCTTGCAAAACTGAAGAACTCACACCGCAGAAATATTCTCATCCCAATTATCTCTCTCACCTACTCTTCCCAATCTAAAGGGTTAGTATTTCTCCATCTCGTACGTTCCTCCTCACAAATGTAACTTTTGCTCTAGATGCAATCCTCCTCTCTATTCTAGTCTTCCGCCTGTTATTTTTTTATCTCCTGCAAGCATTCAGGAGATTTATTTTCAAAGAAACACAGTCAGATCTTTTAAATTGATGGCTATATTCAAGTCATATATGCTCAATATAAATTAAGGCAAAATCTATAAAGGCAAATTTGATCCAAAAATACATACACTTTTTCTCAGGTATTTACAATGATTCCACGGAGGCCCCTGATTTAATGGTCTCACATCACCAATGTCATGAAAACACCAGTTTTCTAGAACCTTCTTGTGCAGTCTTTTTGCACACGTCTTTATAAACCTTTTACCAAATTTTTTTAGCATTACACCTTCAAGGGAGCTCCAAGAGTTCAACTCGGTGGTGAAAGGTACACATAGCAAAGGGGGAAATCAGGGACGCATTACATATACAGAAGGGCATAAAGTCATTGCTAATATCACACTTAAAAGATGATGCTGGGTAGTAGCAGGGTTCGTCACATGCATATCCGAAGTTCCAGAACAGATTCCTAATAAAAACATTTTAATTACTTGGTACCCTGTACCCTAAAACTTGTTCTTTAGATTGCCAAGCCTTCTCAACCTTAAGAATAACACTACTCTGTTCGCTATGAGATAGCACAAAACTAATTGTCAGTGACTGTGCTGCAACGCTGAGATCCCCAGTGCAGATTGGCCTGAGAACTGAACATCTTTAAAAAACGTCAAAGCTGTTGATCTTCCTTCAGTTGTGCTGGTACAACCATTTGTAAGGCCATACAAAGAAAAAAGTTCTATTTAAAACCACTTCAGTTGTCTGAAGCAGCTCAACAGGCAACCCTACAGACAGTTTACCAGCACAACTGCGGTAGTGATGCAAGAACAAAACAAGAGCTGTGTCATCTGGCAGGCCTCTTAAAACTACCTTCTCAGGAGAGATATAATGTGAACAACTCATATCTGCAAGGTGTTTTCAGCTGGGAACAGTTGAACACAACAGTTCCACAAGGACAGGACACCTCAGAATGTGACTGGCACAGTTGTCCCGTTTCTCCTCAGCAGAGCAGTGGAAGCTGAGTGGGCATTGTCTCCAAGTGAGCCTGTCTTCTATTGACTATCTATGAGCTTTGACTGGGCAGAAATGGCTTACCCTGAGACAGCTGTACTCGCTCTTTTTCCCCATTGTTCAAGCCCCTGGACTGCAATATCCGTAGGCATTGCATAAGAGCTTCTGAACAACCACAAGCCACAGCCTGGCACATTAAGAGAAACCAAAAGCAGTCACCGTTTACATTAATACACCAGACTATAATCTGAGATGATTCAACTTGTTTTTATGAGCAGCAGAGGCTGGAACAACTAGAGGCGTCTCACAGCAAGATGCTCCTCACACACTGAGCCACGCTTGCATGCTTTATTTTTGTGTTCTGCCCATTCTCTGTTCTCCACATAGTAGGAAGGGGAAACAACCTTCTATATGCTGGCTCCTCTGGGAGGACAAGACAGCAGCGGCACATCATCTCACCCTGAGTTACAGGCAGGTTAACAGAAGCTTTTTCTCCTTTTTATTCTTTCTAAAGAAAAGGAACATGGGGATAGAGCAATGAAGGTTATCAATTCAAATGCTGAAGGCAAAGGAGTAAACATACTGAAGACTGTGACAAACATTTTTATCCCTCCTAAATAAAATGGGATTACAGATAATCTGAAAATTCAAACTCACTGCTTGGTGACAGCCTAGAAAAATGAGGTATGCTGTGTCACATGTAAATCAAAAGGCAAATTTAGGCACAAATGAGCACAATGACACATGACAGCTCCATCTCTGCGGACTGAGAGGCCATAAAGGTGACAAATTCCTAACAAAGGCAATGACAAAGAAAAGGAAGAATGGTATTTTAACAAGCAGATATACTAAAAACTGTCCAAGATTGGGCTTGTACAATTAAATGTAAAAGCATGGCAGGGACTACACTGAAATCCCTGCTAAGATGAGGCCCTTTCTTATGAGACTGCCACTACCCAGTTCCTAAAGTAAATATGAAACAGCAGAGCAACCAAATACATATTCCTGATCAAATTATTGTAATTGGAGACAACTATCACTGAGTGCATTTAAAATGCAATTCCATTTGCATGCACCTGTCAGAGCTATAACTCCTGTTCAACACAATCTAACTAAATCTGAAGAAGTTCAAAAGTTTTTGAGAACTGCAGAGTCCTTGTTTGGGTCCTTTATAAGCAGAAAAATCCCAGCTGCAAACCCCCGATTTCCATGCAGGTAGAAGAATCCTGTAAATAAATCCCTTTAAAAATATCTTTGCTGCTGGAGAGTGTATTTAGAAGGTGAACTGGACATCTGTGGAGAGCCAAGTATTGCAGTACTCATGGCATTAAATTGTTTATTCTTTATCTACATTGCTTTTGAATGTGGACATTGAAAGATTGAGGGATAAAACAAAGGATACAATTGCTCTAGTTCAGAGTGCCAATTCTTGAACAAGGCAGATCACAGGACTGATGCAACAGCTCTCATTCCAGTTGTCCACCTAATTCTTTTTTTCTTGGGGATGAAGGGGTCCTCACCCTGTTGCAGGGTGGCTCAGCTACTTGTGAAATTAGTATTTCACAGTTCTGAACTGATGCAAGGTACAACTCAGTGCCAATGGTACACTAGCACCAATTTCAGTTTTCCTTAATTTGCCAACCTGTAATTTGTGAAGCTGCTAAATAAGCAACTGAATTGTCCCCGAAGCAGAGGCAGTGCAATGACAAGAACAACCATCCCAAGGTAAACTGCCCCAGATTATGACTCAGATCCCTGAGGCATCTTGTGCCCCTGTGAGCCCCAGTTTAGAAGCAGCAGTACTTGGCACTGTCTGGTTGATTAATGCATACTCCCACCTTAAGAGGAGCCTAAAGATATTGCTAAGAGTTTGATGAGTCCATCACACCGATTGCTTAATGCAGATGGTCATACATCATCTTTCTTTTCCAAGTAGATTTACATAGTAAATATGAAGTAAATAGCCAAAATTTCCTTGCATCTAGAAAGAGGATTTGAGAAAATGAGCTCCTTCTTAAAAAAAAAAAAAAAAAGGCACGCTAAGCTGTTGTGTAGCAGTTTGTACCTGTGCTACTTGGTATCGTATAAAAGGCAGATACAACTGCTGTATGCCACTGCTCACTGGCAGTGAACTGGGATTTCTCTTCACCAAGGGTGTAACACATGGAAGTTCCAGCAACCTAAGGCCCAGCCCAATTCAAACAATTCATGGTAACAAAAGGTTTAAGAAAAAAGAACCCAACAGTGGTGCTGAAGCACTTTATCTGCAACAATTTTCCAGGTACCCACAGAAGGGAAGAGTGACTGACTTTGATTTTAGGCTTTATATACTGACCAATGAATGAAGTATGACTCAGAGGAAGTTTTGCTGTCGGGTAGAAAAAACAGTGGCAGAGCTAAGGGAATGGGAATGATTGTCTGTGTAAGCTGTGGCAAAGGCCTCTTTTTTCATGCTAGGAAGAAGTCCATAATCAGGTAGGCTGTTAGTCTGGACAGGTAAAGACCACGAAGTTTTAGTCAAGACATTTTTCTTTTATTTTCTTCAGTTTCAGACTTCACTTTCTCTTTGTAGCTCTCATTCCACCTGACAGCACAAGGCAGACTTCTGCTCTACCTTACAGCCTTATGTCATGTCAGTCCACATATTGATAGCATCAGTCTGGATCAGTCTTTATGAAGAGAGTCCAGCTGTGTCCCTTGCACCAGGAGTCAATCTCTGCTTATTCTCTCTGTGTGGAAGGCTCACATGCAGTCTAGTCAGTGGCCCCAAAGTCAGACAAGTGCATTCAGTGAAGATGCAAGCTTTGGAAAGCTAATTGTTCAACTTGAAGGTCACACAAGACATAGGCAAAGTCCAGTTTTTCAAAACCTAATTTTAAGTGTCTGCTCCAAAGAACAGAGATATCAGTGACTTCAGGATGTGGGAAAAACCTCAAAATTTAAGAAAAAGGAAGCCCCCAGAAATTTTTCACAGCTTCATCCTTAGACTGGCAAAACCTTTTTCCTTTCTTCTTCCAAAAACCAACAACCCTAGACAAATACACAACACATACTTCAGTTACAGCAATTAAAGAATCAAGCAACCGAAAATATGTTCTTACAAAGAATTAGACAACCTTTCTGACCTCACCTACAGCAAATCACTTGGTCCACTGAACAATTTCATTCGCAGTTACATATTTCAAAATGTTGTTTATTCTTTAGATGTTTAGTTTAGTGACTCTTAACCTTATATGGGCTTAGATGTAAATATTATGCTGCACACAACACCTAAGCAAAGCATACAGTTAGCAGCAGGTAAAATCCTTCCTAAGACAATATTTGTTTTGAAGGGACTACATCAGTCTTTCAACAAAAGTGGTGTTTTAACACTCCATAAAATAGTGTTTATTCTCTATCCTTAAAAATGCTAAAAGCAGGTTTCATGTTCTCTCATGAACAGAATGTCAACAAAAAAAAGTAAGAATTTTATGTTTAGATGACCTGTCTCTTGAAACAGCCCAGCAATTAATAATTTTTATTCAAGGCTATTTCTTATATTTAACATTATTGACACCAATATCTTAACAGTATTTAAATTAGCTGCCTGAGCTAGAAGAACATCTGAAATCTGATTTAGCTCACAATAAAATTATTCCTTTTTCCACAAAGAGAAAACTGCTTACAATAAAATGACTGCCTCAAATTTTCCATCACCTCCAAAGCCACGTCTGATATTTCATAACACTTCTCAAACTTTAAAAGAAGGAGGAAATGTAAACTGTGCTTGTGTTCACAGAGATGACAATCAAGGAAGCAATTACAATAAATGTCTGATCTGCCTCCACTAAAAACATACACTTCAGCTACAAAACAATGTGCCACTCAAATTGACTAAACCCTACCTGACACAAAAATTACCAATGTTTGTCATGTCTGAACATTTTTTGGACTAAGTTAAACAAGCAAGTCTTGCCTTTGTCAACTCTTCTAAAAGAAAAAGAATATTCAGCAGCTTAAAAAGCAATTCCATGCAGTGTGTTTCTGTCACTTTTTCTTAAAGGAAGAGTTCTGAGCACTTGTAAACTGTGAATTTTTTTTAATGGTATCTAGATTCTTGGTGGATTTCACTGGCAGTTGTGTTTGCAGCTTTGAAGTCTCCTCCAGGTCTGTCATTTGGTAAGGCTGTTGATGGGTGCCTGGGGTGCTTTGTCCTCTGGGAGGCTATTTTCCCTTAATTCATCTCTGATTAGAAGCAATTTATGCATTTTCATCTGTTTTATGTAAAGATCAAAGGGATCATGGATCCCAATGTTGACCCTATTATAAGCAAAAGAGGCAAGCTGCACATTTTTGCTTGGTTTCAGTTTAAGCCTCAAAGCACCCGTTCATACTTCTCAGTTCTTGATATAGCTCTCATAAACCAACATTTTATATGGAGACCAAGTAGTACCTGTAAATGCCTGTAAACACATGCATGCTTTTATATTTATATAAAACGAAGTCGGGAGGTGAAATTCCCGTTTTCAAATCTGCTGAGATAATTATTTGCCCAATGAAAACAAAGAGACAAAAGATTAAATTCAATGGTGCCATTAATAAATTTCTGAACACTTAGTCTAATCACAAAATTATTTATCTAGCCCTGCATCAGAAAGTTATTTTGAAGTCTTCTCAATTTTCTTTTCTGTCTTTAGGTTACAACAAAGACAGACTTTTATGCAATTTCAATAGAAATTTTTCACAACACAAAGAAAACTTTAAAATTTATTGCAATACAATCAATATTCAGTAGCCATTGATATGACATATTGTTGCCATCAACACAAGGAAGAAAACAGATATCACTGAAACTTAGCCTAGGTGAAAGGAACTACATAAGGAAGTCTGGGTTTATTACTATTTTTTTAAGCAAATTCAGTACATACGCCAGCAAATATGTGGGTATGGGAAACTTCCAGGATGTTGTTGCAAGCCAGTAAGCACACATTGTGAATACAAATGCCTCTTTTTACTCACAGTCAGTTCAACCTGCCTGCCTCTCTATAAGGCTCAACTCTTTCTTACTGATCATGTGCAGAACAGGGAGAAGATGTCATGAAGACTATCAGACAGAAGGGGGAAAGCCCATCAAAAATCCACTTTGATGGAAAAGGCATCACACTATGTTTGGGAAGGCTTCTGATATGGCAACATTGGGAGAACAAAGACTGCCATGGACGGTTTGTCATTTTAAATATAAAAAAATTAGCATTAGCAAGCAATACCCTGAAGAGGATGTACCAAATAATACACTCACAATAAAATGGTGACTCTCACCTTGAGAACAGTGGAGTCTACCCTCACCAACTTTAAAAACTTTGCTAAAGCCCATCATGACCATTCTTTCACAAGAGTGACTGATGGGTTGCACAAAGCAATAGAGGTGCAAGAGAGCAGCATTTTAAAAAACTGACCAGCAAAAGTACAGTTTATTTGTTATCAAGATAATCCTAACAAGGCAAGAATATTTAGAATTTATATGTTAGAAAACGGAAAAAAATACCCATTACATTGGAAAAAATACCCATTAAATTTTCTCCTCCAGGCCCATATTTTTCTTCAACCTGAGTTACCACATGCCTTTAAAAAAAAAAAAAAAAAAGAAAAAAAAAAAAAAAAAAAAAAAACACCAAAAAAAAAACCAACATCACTTCAGGGAACTTCTTACCATTCTACTTACGAAACTTGTGAAACTTTCTATGGATCTAAAAAAAATAATTTTAAAATGTGTTACAGTTCTCATGGACTTTTGTGTTCTCATAGCAGCCATTGTTGTGACTTTGCTGGTTATTCCTAGTCTCCCAAAGACTCAGGTAACTCATGTTGAGTGCAAAAATGGACCTGGAGGAGAAGATCACAACGGTAATGGTAATTTTTTTTTCTACTTTTTAACACCTAAAAAGTACCCTTAAAACCACTCAAAAAAACCTTGAAAGCCTCAGTTTCAAAACCAAATAGGCTGAATTCTCAGCTAGCATCATTAACATCACTGCCTTTGCTAGTTTATAATACGTTGAATCCAAAGAACATGCAAAGGAGGTACTAATACAGCCCCTGGCCCATTGAAACACACAAAACAATTTCAGTTTATAGGGCAATTTAAGAAATGGTTATAGTAGAGAACCTCACACTGTCAATCCTACCCATATAAAAAAAAAAAATACTTGAACTCTCTGAAGAAGTGTCTGAATTCAAGACAAATTCTAAGACAAAAGCAGCCATAGGGAAAGAAACACCACCACCAAAGAAAACACGATTAAAAGAGCTCCTTAAAGTTCAATAGACAGGGAAACTTATGAGATACTTAGGGGTGAACATTCTGAACATTCCAGTAGAAACAGAGAAACTACACAAAGAAAAAATTACATGCTGCTTTCAAAAGAAAAAAAAAAAATACCTTGAGAAAATAGGCAAACTTCCAAATTCATTCCTAGGGAGCAACAACAGTCTTCCTTTTTCAGGTCTGACCTACCCCTTGCCTAGGGATCCCTTAAATCGCATTCAGAGACGTAATCAAGTTTATATGGTAAAGCAATGGGGGAAAAAAACCAACCTGCCCAAGGCCAAAAGGAAGGTCCTATTTGGGGGAAGGTGGCAGGGCAGGGGAGAGAACTAGAGACAGGACCCTACCTTTCCTCTCAGAAAATTGTTACAAAGTCACACACAGAAAGGCCTACTTCGATTTTTGGTAAATTCTCAGCATCTTTTACCACTTAATAGAAATCAAGCAGAAAAATTATCTTTGAATCGATTATAATCTGAAAGGACATAAATGAAATTACACATGTAATAAACTAACATAGAAAAAAGAAGGAATTAAATGCCTGTCATTTGTATTATTTTTAAACCGCCTTATGCTCCCTTGAACTCCTGAAAAAATTTCCTTGGATTTTCCTCTGACCCCTCAGACCAACACATTGGATAAAAAGGGAAACAGGTGGCTTGACAGGAAATAGTTTATGCCTTATGAGAAACAAAATTTGTCTGCTAAAAGTACTTGGCCTAGTTATCTTCTTATGGAATCCAAGAGTTCACTCCAAAAAACTTGTGAAAACACTTGGCATTCATATCTTCCAATTAAATAGAAGGAAAGTTACCTAGCTAGTCTTAGAGGAAGATTTATGCAGTTTGTTTCCACATTGCCACGAGGTATTATTGATATTTCTGCTTATTTTAAGTCTAAAGGTCTGTTTCAAAAATAAACAGAATTTGTTTGCTCCATTGTTGCCATGATGTATAAGACTGACAAACACCTTACAACACACAGTCTGATTAATTTTAGACAAAGTTGTATTGGGCTAAATATTAATAGTTCTAAAATAGTCTTCCTAAATATGGAGTGCCTGCGGCATCATAACCTTAAGGTATACCGGTGTGCCCAAGAAAGCACAGTGGGAATCTGGCTCCAGCTACATCAAGCACTGATGACGTGCTCAATGTGTCGGCACTGCCAATGCAAGGTACCTTGGTTGGCCACACCAAGTCCAGCTCAGGAACATCTCCATCCAGAGCACCAAGTGCTACCACAGCTCCCAGCAAGACTAAAACCACGCAAAGGCTGCCCAGCTCCACCTTCCACAGCAGAGCAGAAAATCTCCTCCTGTGGTTTTAAACCTCAGCTGATGTATCTGAACTCAGAGAAGGCTCTGCAAGGATGGCGGTTCAGAAGTTAACTATGAACTGCTGCGTGCTCACAGAGACCTCGTGGTCCCCAACATCAGAAAAACAGACACATTAAAAAAGTGTCACAGTGGCCCCTCAAAAACAACAGACGCAAATTCACATATATGAGGACAGTCGATCTCTCTGCCCTGCTGGTTTTGACAAGGGGTCTGAGCGGTTAGGACAGAGACATCCCTCCCTAGACTCTGTTGTTCTAAATGATGAAGTCAATACAAGGTAAACAACATTCAGTGGCACAGCTGCTTTTTCAGACATTCTCACTCCCTTGCACTTTGTACAGTACCTAACTTTCACTTATGTAATTTACAGGAAAACTGCAGACAAAAAAAAAGCATTCATCCTAAGATACCTCCACAAACCACACTCTCTGAAGAAGCCACTAAGTATTTTTTTTCTGAGAATTTGGTATTCTATTTAAGATAAACATTTGCTTGCATCCTATTTAATGCAGCTGTTTTTATCAACACTTAAAGAGTAATAAAGTTCTTTTTCCATGATTCCATACCACAAAATATCAAGTCAACTACTGAACAGACTTCTTTGCAGAAGTTTTAAGGTGGTGGTTGGACTTATTTCTTTTCACACAAAGCCTAAGAAAATGATTTGGAAAAGCCCCAAAGTTGGCACTGCACTGCAGACTGAGTGGCACAGCACATTGCATCATCCAACAGCCTACAAAAGCGACAGAGACTTGATGTGAGAATCACACAACCATCACATTGACAAAAAACAAATAAGATGTTTTTATAGAGGAATGATCTGTTCTTGATTGCTCAGATACATGAGCAACTTTTTTGCATATTATGCATCACCCACATCCCAACGTAAATGTAAATGTGATGACAGATTTATTGTTTGGAGATACAATGCTCTCTGTGATCCTAAGTCTATCCTGAACTACTGCACAGCCACAAGAAACATATACATGCCATGGTCAAAATTCTCTAGCAAGCCCAAAGAAACAAAGAAATTTTCTGTATTTGTCATGTATTCCCTGGCAGTCCAGAACACAGAGAAACAGTTGATACCTTCTGAGTAGCCCAACACTGTCTGGATAACACTGAAGGGGGAATTTCACAGAGAACAGAAAATGGGTATTTTCTTCTTGTGCAAACACTTGGCGTACTTCCATCACTTTCTGACTCCTACACTTTAAGCTCACAAGAACACACTGAGTACTGGGTTAAGAGGCAAACCTGAGGGTATGCTTATGTAAAAAAGCTTAGTTTGGGTAATATTTCCAGCTCAAAACACTGACGTGTTCAAAGTGTTAGTTCTGGTTAGAATATTTAAACAAAATAGACAGGCAAGAAATGAACTGCTTCTATATACTGCAACTGGAAAACAAACCAGCATGTTGCCCTCAAGTACAAGAGAGAGTCATTCAGCTGATTCTACTGGAAAAGTCAAATTTACAAATTTCTTTCACCTATCCAGTAATTGCAGATAATAAATTAATGAAGAATTAAGATTGTGAATACAGAGAAGGTTTTCAAGTCTATTTTGCAAGACAGTAATTTGAAAGTAAATTCCTTTAAAAGAAAACTAAAGGACACAACATGAAAAAACGTATTTTTTACCTTAATAAACACTGAATTTTCAAATTCTCTGTTTTTCTGGTTTAGGGGAATAACGATGACAACAGTTTTTAGTTTTATGATGATACACTTGCAGTTTTACACCAGATCAGGTGTCTAATAAATCACTAGAAAAACCCATCAACAATTAAAATTTAAAAGCTTGTTTTAAAAAGACACATGCAATCTTATGTAGCAGGCCATTAGGGGAAAAAAAAAAAGCTTTTGTTCTCAAACATTTATGCCTTGGATTAATTTTTAAAGTCTTCCATAAATCTTCAACATTGTTCAGATATATAACATAAACATGAAATGTGGAAAAAGTCGACAAGTTAATTTATTGCTGTCTGCAATCAACAATCTATGCTGATCTTCAGAAAAGATAAACTAGAAAACAGATGCTCATTCTGTGGAGGAGATAAAAGCAAATGGGAAACTCTGAAAGTGTTCCAGACATGCAAATGCATACATCATTTGTGCTAAAGACAACACCAGCATTCTCTCTTAAACGAAGCAATATATCAACATGTAAGAACAAGGAAGCATTTTTCTGTCAGCAGAAAACACAGAAAACATTGCCCATGATGAGTAAGTGACCAAACTAAAACCAAAATGGCAACAAGTATTATTTTCAATGTGCTTGTATGCCACAACATACACAAGTTGTAATCCAAAGGACATACAGACTGAACACCTCTGTAACTTGTCTGATTTTCTATGGATTGGTGATCTACAAGCCCAACACTACTACGTCATCCTCATATTTCAAAACCTCCACATTAGATTCTTTACTTTTCTCTCAAGTTTCCCAAATACTGTCTACATTCAGCTCATTCACTTCTTTGTAGCCTTGCCCTTAAATTCCCTTTTCCTTCCTCTTCTCTGCCACTACAGGACGCTATTGCTGATCCGGAACAAGCAGCTTTCTCAGCCATCAGTGAGTACATATTTAATGATTTCTATCAAAGTCCAAATAAAAAACAACAACAACAACAACAAAAATCCTTGCACTCAGGTCACAGCATTTTCTTGAGCAGCCTGCAGAAGAAGAGTACCAATTTGGATGTCCTTAGATTTCCACAAAACAGAGCTTTTAAGACTTCTGCTTTATTCATGCAATCAGCCAACAAGCTCTAAAAACAAATGCAGGAAGTGACAGGCAGACTGTAATCAGTTGTCTGTTCAGGTAATGAAAGAAAAACACTGTTCCCTTACTCAGCAGATTTTGCTTACAGGACTGAGGTGATTAAAAAAGAAGGGAAATAACACTGTTCTGAATGTAAGTGCATCTGTTGTCTATCTGGAAGTTATGGCTGCTACTATCAGCTAAGAGTGTTACCTGGAGATGGTGTTAAATCTGAAGACAGGAAAATCTTAGCTACATTTCTTGTTAAACAACTCAGGTTGCAAATGCAAGTTCATTCTAATATTTCAGCAATGCAGATTAACTAATTTAGACTCTAATTCAATAGAGACAAAGTTTCCATGACCAACAGAACTAGTATTTGCTCACTCCAGAAAAGTAATTTTTTCACAAAAAATAGCTTGACATCTATTTTCAGGGGTTTTAAAATTTTATTTTCTTTTCTATAAAACTGTATATTATATTCATTAAAAATACCCATCTTTCAAAACTCTGAAAGATCCGTAGTTCATAGGGTAGTAACACAGGGTAAATGACTTACTGTGCCCCTCCTGAAGTACGTTATCCCATTGCAACTGCCACTGTCTAAAATAAGTACATAAATATGTATTCACATTTCACTTTTGAAAACTAGAGCACTTACAAATTGGCATTAGGACCCTGAATTCCAACAGTTTGTGGTTATGACAAGACTCTACTGCACAGTAAACATGCTACTGGGCAATAAATGCCATTCCCTGCTTCATTTTCAAACAATTTAATATCTTAATCAAAAGGAATGTTATCCAAGCTCTGAGGAAAGATGCATGGATGAGTGATAAGATAATGTATCTCCAAACAAAAAGAACGAAGGGTAATTCATTGTTCCCAGAAAGAAAAGGTAAAAATTGCAATGCACCTCTACCTGGTGAAAGCCATACATATTTCAGGAATGTTTTCTGCACTTTTTCTAAAATGTAGGAGAGAATAAGAACAAAACCTAATTATTAATACAAGGCAGCTGTAATAAAGGTGGTGAAAAACCCCACATTCTGTTACATATGGAAATGCCTTTCACTAGAGGGATAAAGTTCCTTTTACCTCATTTCTGCCATATCCAACCACAATCCTGACTTTGCTGAGCAGATCCACTTTTTCATCACTTCAGCTTCATAGTAAAAGCATGCCCTGGAGCTACGATTCTAAAAGACACACAATAACTCATTTAATAGCTCTTGCTTAAGTGTGGAAAGTGAATTCTTATGTATTTCTCAAAATCAAAAAGAAGTAGGGCATATGAATATGTTTGTCAAGTAAAACCTGGGAGAGGCCCAAGAACACTTGAAGGTGTCAACAGGACTTGGAGGGACAGAAACCTCAACTTTTTCTCCATAGAGAACAGGACAATAGCTGCCATGCTGAGGAAACTGCCTCAGTTCTTGCCGAGCTCATTTCTACTCTCACATTCCCAGGCACCAACTGCAGTTAAACAAAGAAAAAAAACAGAGTTGTTGGTTTTTTTTTTTAATACTGATTCATCAAGATAGTTGTATCTTTCTGCAGTATGATGAGTGCCTAATTACAATGATTCAAATCTCTTGTCACCTTCAGGCTACACTACAGATAGCAATGGTTATTAGCCAGAGATGATAGTGAAAATGAACTTGACACAGCACGCAATGGTTTGTTAAGCATGATATAATATTAAAAACATCACTCCCCTTTTTAATCTAGCCAGGAGGAGGAAGAAATCACATGATTTTGAGTTCAAAGTTGCTAAATCCCTTCTCCAGCAGAGAAACATGCTTGTCTGATTACATTTTCAGGTTGAATGCATTTGTCACTCTATCACCTTTCTCCACATTTGGTCCTGTTTTGAGTTCTGTTGGCTTCAGACAGTTCATTCTCCTCCTAATTTTGCTGTAATTTCTCAAAAGTTCCATCAGCTTAATACCCATTTTTCTTCTTGGAAAATGGTTATGTGCAGGCTGGGCCCTCTAGTGCATCTTGATGTTAATGCACTAAATGCCCAGTCCTTTTTCTGTTGTTTTCCTCTACCAAAAAAAACTTCTGAAAGAGCACTTACTCTGTCCATGTGCATTTGGAAGTGGACTATTTTGCTGTAGAACCCCAAAAGAAGCAGGAATTGACAGAGTGATATCCACTCTAGTTTTACTGTCACTTATTGTCAAGACTCAAACTCAAGCACTCAGGTGTATGAATGGCACCTTCTGCTAACCTGCTGCAAAAGCAGCATCAAAAGCCCAGCAGGAAACTCGAAGACATGAGGACAGAGAAACAACTTCCTTGCCAGGGGCAGAACTTCAGGACTGAAACTTGCTTAAATACTTCCGATACTGGTCCTTTATGAGGACAGTGATCTGCGCTATCCCTTGAGATCAAGACTGCAATGCAGCACATAGACACACACACAAGGCCTAGGTGGGGAAACTGTTAACAGCTTCACATCTTCCAAATATCTTCAGCTTCTGCTTAAGTCAGAGAACAAAACATCAGCATTTAGAAAACCAGCCTGATACCCCTGTATCACAATTTTTTTGATTCCTCAGGTGCTATTTCATAATCATTAACATAACTATTCATCTAATCTCAAACCATTTCCTTGCCTTTCACTTTTAGTTTTTGAAAGATAGGGACCTCACTAACATGCAAAACTGGAGATGGTTTGAACACTTTAAATAAAAAGCTGCAATCATATCTAAACAGATATTTTTATGTCACTTAAAAGATATAGGTTTTTAAAGTAACAAGTGAAATGCTTTTAGAATAGGCAATATTATTTATATAACCAAAGTTTACCTTGACAAAGCTTGCAATACTTCAGGGGAAAAACAAATCAGTAACATAAAGAAACTGGCTATGGTACAATTAGTATGAACCATATCAGAAGTATCTGTATTAATTCTCAACACAACATAGGTGTTCACTATGTATGACCTCTAAATTGATAAAATCAAAGATCAACAAACATAGATCTGAAGGTCCTTTATAAGAATGACTGCTCTTTACACTGATGAATCATGTCAGCCACAATAATTAACAAAGGAAAAAGAAGCCTAATTGAACAGCAACCCTATGGTATAGGCAAAGCTGTACATTTTGTGACAACTTCTCAGATTACTCAAAATTCAGTGGACCTCTTGGCTGCATCACACCCAACTATGTCTCAAAATAAATTGTTGAAAGATTGTTTTTTTAAGATGGATTTTAAACCAGCTTCTGCCAGGAAAGGCCTTCCCAATTTTGGGAGGAAAAATGTCACAGAACATGAGGAAACGGCATACAAGTGACCAAGTTTTCTAATAGACTTGGAGTTACCTCATGAAATCACTACAAGGCAGAAGCATTTTGAAGCTTGCTGTTCTTTCACTGCAAGATTAATTTAACCTCTTTTTAAAACCTTAAAAAAGCGTCCATTACCATTCAAGCTGCATATATGATTTGAGATCAACAGGTGTGACAAAACTTGAACAAGCTTTTGAAAAGGATGGGCTTACGTCAAACTGCTTAACATAAGGATGAAACCTGTCCTTGTGGATTTTTAAATAAAACTGAGTTAAATTCATTCCACTGACATTAACCATAATGGAATAATAACTATTTATGCATTCTGTGCATTTGTTATCTGGAAAACAAAACAATTATAGTAATTTTCTGCTATTACAAGCAATTGTCTTTAATTACCTCAATATATTACTTCATTGTCTGAAAAGACAGGATGTCAGTGTGAATAGCATTGGTTTGGCAGCCCCAAATTACCAACAACCATCAAAATAGTGCATGCTCTGTCTCTTCCGTTCCCCAAAGGGTGGATCTGAGTTTTCACAGAAGCTTGACTTTCTACCTCAGTATTGTATAAAAATTTTTAAAAAATATATAAAAAAAGCAAGGAATTGGACAGATTGTTCACGTCCTTTAAGTTTGTTCTTTGCATCCTGCATATCTTCTAATTATCAATCATTTCATAGTTTGACCCACTCCTTCTAGCAACCCATTTATCATTTGACTCCAATTTATACCAAAAGTAAAGGGCAATATAATGGAAACAATGGTGCTGTGCAAACAACTTATTACTTGACAGTAACTCTGCAGATGGCCATGCAAGGATGCCTGTGCAGCATTAGTCAACCACTGGCAAATTTCTAGCTTTTGCAGGTTAAAAAAAAAGAAAAAAAAAAAATAAAAGAAAAAAACCAAAAAACCAAACAAAACCCCACAGCACAAACCACAACAACAAAACCAACAAAAAAAAAGAGGAAAAAAAAATAAATACAACAATTACCCACTAACATTATTACTTTGAGTATATTATAGGTCAGCTTTTGCCATGAAAATCAAACTAATGTCCTTTTGTTATAGTAATACTGCAACCCTTAATTTATACATTTTGACCATTTTATGTAAACTTAGGAATCAATAACTGGTTGAAGTCTTTCTCCTTGTGTTTGTAAATCTGTAATTCCATGTATTCCAAATAATTTTTTATCATTTACCAATTTTGGAGTATGATTTCAACCACAAAGATAATATTTCTCATCTTTTTTTTTTAAACAGCTCATCCAAGGTTTATCACTTAAGGACACTGTTTGAAAATGTATTAATTCTGAGCAACTTGGAAACATCTCTCAAATGGAGTTGTGACTGACTAGTTAGCTGCAACATTTTGCTCTTTCAATTTCCACAGCTGTAAAAGATATGATTAAATTAACTCAGCAAGTTTAATCTTCCACATGGGCAGTCCAAAACAAAACCAGTACATGGCTTCAGCTGGCAGAAGCAGAGTTAAGTAATTTATGTATTTCACACAAGCCTTTATTTTTAAAAAGTATTTTTTTAATGGCTGATACAATATTAGGGGGTCTCGTCACTTTCATCTGTGGATTTCTTGTCCCAAAAATCTTTGTCTGAGCTGGGCTTGCTCATACTAAAGTGATAGCTGCCCTTCAATTTCTTCCTTTTCATCCACCTTCATATGTTAAAGGAAACAGCAATATTTTCACCATTACCATTATTCCTTTACTCTTAAGCAGATGGTAGACAGCATAATCTTCACACTAATACATGAAATACATGCCAATTATTATATACGTGAGAAAAATAGGCACAATTTCTATTTTTCTGCTTACTTGCCTCATTCAGCAAACAGTGCATTATTTCCTTGCATGATAATAACATTTCTTTGATCCTGGCCAAGATATTATTGAAAAATTAAGTTAAAAATAAATGTAGAATAACTAACTTACATGGCCTCAATTACAAAATTACATTTACTACAGTTCATCCATGACTAGGGAATTTTAAAATGCACAGCATGCCAGATTCTGAAAAATCAAGCCACAGCAGCCTCACAAGTATGCCGATCGTGCAGCTTTATGCAACACCTCCATTCTTATGTCCTTGAATTCAGAGTGACAACCTCAGCACAGTACATATTTTAAAAGAACACCGATACCAAAATTGGCATTTTTTTACTGACATTACAGGCAGCATATTTTATAGGCTGCTTTTAAAGGAATGTTCACCTGCTTGCACATTGTGCTTAATTTCGTGATCACCACAGTGAAGTCCAGCTATGCACTAGAATTTAATGTGTTGCCCAGTTTTGCCAATCAGATTCAGAAAACAAGTATGACAGCAGTGCAGTAGCTTTATCAAATCATGTACTCAACAGGGATACAACTTGATATATTGCAAAGCAGAGAAAGAGAAAAAGCTACTTAGAGAGTTTCCTCATATCACATATAAAAAATTCTACCCCGAAAACTAAACAAAAAAAACCTCCTTGCAAAAGAAAAAAGGTGATAAAGCTAAACACCATCAGTGATAGATGCCAAAGAAGCTAGTTCAGCTAGAGCTTTATCAAATCTAAATATTTAATTTGCCCTTTGATGAAACGTCAAGTAATCAAGTTATTCTGAAATCACATAGTCCCCTGAGTAGTAAGGTCTGCTTATTACCTATTTACTCAAATGAAGCTGCCACAAATGCCACTGTTTCATTACCTGTCAGAATTTTGTATTTTGACACAACGATGTCACTGTTGCAAGTTTGAAAGTACCAATCTTCCATGGAATGCCAAACCTTTACAGCCAATTGAAACAATAATGAAGTTAATAGCAGTCCTAACAGATATGGGACTTTGCCAGAAGTGTCAATGAGCACTCTGAGCCTTCACATTAATTGTCACAAGCTGCACCTCATTCACTAACATTACATCATTAAGAATTTTGTTTCTATTTGAATATATTAATTTACAAAGGAACTCCTTCAATATCTAAAAATTATCAACACTTAAAAAACCCCACCTGTCTGCCTCCTCACATGTCATGATGTGTATAGACTGTGACAGGAGGTGCCTGTTCTGCTTGCATGAGAGCCTCACCTTGTACCCTGTAAGATCATGGAAAAGATCCTCCTGGAAGGTACAGCAAGGCATAGGGATGACAGGGAAGTGATTAGAGACAGCCAGCATGATTTCACAAAGGGCAAATCGTGCCTGGTGAATCTGTTGGCTTTCTACAATAGTGACTGGATTGGTGGACAAGGGAAGAACAACTGATGTCACCTACCTTAACTTCTCTAAGGCCTTTGACATGCTCTTACACATCTTTGCCTCTAAATTGGAGAGATCCTCCAAAAATGCCAAATTTTCTTTTTGACTGCATTTAGTAAGAGTTTGGTCATTTCTGTCCAAAAATTACAGAGCAAGATGGTGTTATTTCTCTGAAGTGGATCATATTCCCTTCTAAGAGGTACATTCAAATAGAATATTACATCAGTCTTTATACAACGACAACAGCATCTGCAAGATAGTGTCTCATTCACTCAGAAGTTTGAGTGCAACTGCTGAAACCAGCTACGATGGAAAAACATTCAGCATGGCAACCTTCAGTGGGAATTGGCTCCCATTAAACGGTATGTGGTATTTCAGAGCCCATGAGAGGCCCTCAGCAGGCAAGGTGTTGTCCACCAGTACTACACTGGAGCTGCCAGCAGGGACAGCAGATCTTGCAGCAGGGCCATGATGTTCCACTAACTTTCATTAGTGAAATATGTTACATTAATTGGGTAAGAACTGAGTCTAGTATTGCAGTTAAACTAATGATACTTAAATGAAATTTCACTAATTTATGTCCCACATGGCTACATTGTACAAATAGGTTAAAGTACACATGCTATACATTTACACCTACACTCATAGTCCTCATAGCCACATGATGAAATACAAAACGATTTATTATGCATCTTAAACCATTTGAAGTATGTTCTTTCAAATTATCTCTGCAGTTTTTAAGTCTTTAAATTACATTCACTCCCCAGTGTGATTTGTCAGGCAAGTCACAATGGTCCAGTTTCACAGTTTCACAGGCCCACTATTGTTAAAAAACCTGCTTCTCATTAAACTCTAAGCAGGTATGAAATACCACTATGGTGATATTTTCCTTGACACTACTACCAAAATTGCAAACAGGAAAAATGTCAGCTACAGGTGGAAAAAACCCTACTATTTCTCTAAAGACTGTAGATCTTAATTTTCCAACAGAAACATGCCACTTGCCCTGGCTCTGTCAAATACTAAGACACTTAATCATATGGTAAGAAATATATTCATGCTAAAGATTTTCCAAATCTTTTATAAATACTCTTCTGCTCTTTCCCCAGAATCTTGTAAGCTGGTGACTCACTTTTGAAAAAGCTTTGCTATCAAGTAGGGTATATATAGGTTATAAAAACAACGGTTTAATGAGCACTTTTTTTTTTAAGTTCACTAATGGGTTTGCCAATTAACCAGACCATAATTGTGTAAATGTATCATTAAGCCCTATTTTGTATTTGCATATTACCTGTCTCTTAATAGTGTATTAATCCTCTATTTTGGTGGGTTTTTTTGGTGTTTTATTTATTTACAAAGATATTCTAAAATTTTAAGAGAAAAATCGCATAGAATGATAAAAACTTCTGTGATAACTTTAGTATCTTATAACTTGTAAATTAGCAATGAAAGAACTGAGATAAGTCTTTGGGAATATATTTGAAGTTTTAATGAAAGAGTCAGATTACAAAAAGCCATAGTGGGAGTCTTATATGAGAAAGCTTGAAAGTCAGTTGCAATGTATTAAAAAACAACATTCAAATAAATTATTTTTCACCGCAGTATGCCAAGTTTTTGGAGATAGAATTAAAATTGGGCTTTCATTTTAGACCAAGTAAATCACAATATTAGACTATAATACTGCATATACTAGTGAGATCCAAATGCCCACGGTGTTGCAAGAGAACATTTTCCCTCAGGCATTTGAAATTTAATGCTTCTTTAATATTCTCTGTTGGATATTGTTAGAATGGAATTTCAAATATTTCCTGCAATGTGAGTTAAAGATTACTGAATAATGCTGAGGAGCAAAAAAAATTCTGAAGCATACATCTAAAGCTGGCATAGTAGCTTAATGTCCTGTTGTTTCTTGCTTTAGCAAAATTAATTTCTACAGTCTTCAACCATGAATTCAAGCACCACCTGGAGATACAAACCCATAATTTAACTGCAGTGTATTTCTAGCTCCTTTGACTAATACACTGAGGCTAGACCCTGGATGTCAGACAGCTGTAAAAGGAAAAGGCCATTTCATAGCAATACTTTATATTTTCCTCAGTCAGACAGCGGGCAACTTGAAAAACAGTATCTGGCCCATTATTGTAAATAAATGGGATTACCTGTCATGAAATAAACGTATGCGGTTTTGCCTATATTAAAAGTGTATATTCTACTCTATAGTCAAGAGTAACACCTTTCCAATACGACTCAAACTATTCAAAAGGCTTTTATCTAATCAAGATCCAACCTTTCACCATATATGTGTTAATGCATTACCATGGTACTCAGTACAGATCAGGGTAGAATGGAAATTAAGCCTAACAAAAAGGCACAATTGTATCATTCTAGAAACAAACCAAAAAAAGCCTAACTATAATCATGATTCCTTTTGCTTGATTACTTCATGGAAAAGCCCCCTTCATCCAAAGATCCAAACTTTCTTTTCCATCATTTGTGTCCACAATAAAATTGGTCACACTCCCGATTTTGTTCCATGGCCATGGTTCCCTTATCATTCACACTGGGCACATACAGACTTAGTCCTTGGTTCTGTCCTAGAGGAAGCCTGCCAATTCCCCTCAAAACAGCTTGGAACACTGCTTCACACAGTATAACTACGCAAGTTCAAATGAAGTGATTCCTCAACATCATCCCAGCCAGGCAAGGCCTCATGACACAAACAGAAGTTTTAAACATTGATCCTCGGTCTCATGCTGTAAGCAAACCATTCTCACAGGTTTCAAGACAACCCTTATCAACCAACAAAACATCTTTATGTGTGTTTTGGAGCTGCAGGAAACCCAAAATTATGTAGCACAGGTATGGCCAGTAGACTCCACACAGTTGGATTCATGGGCCTACGCTTTTCTTAAGAGATGGACAGTTCAGTCTTACAGTGTACAAGCATATGCAGAAATTGAGTACTTGTGTTTACATGAGCAGAATGATTAAATACAATTGCTTCTTCCTCTCCTCAAGGATCAGTAAAAACACTAAAGAGGGACAGTGTTATAAGCAACACTAAAGCCAGCCATAGACTCAGCTGCTGCATAAAAATTTCAAGGTTTCCAAAAGCCAGCCAGACACCAAAAAGAATCTCTGAAGCAGCAGAAAAACCTCCATACAGGAAATAAAATATTTAGTTTTCTCTTAAGCTTATCATTGATAAATTCACATTTTAAAAAAATTATGTTTCACATATGAATAGTGTCACTTAGATTAAAATTTATCACTATTTTCATTCTGTAAAGTTTTTACACAATTTACTTTAAAAAGTCAACATCACAAGACATTCTCCCTCTTTTATTGATATTGGGGGGGCAGGGAAGAAAAGAAATTTGATCTGTGAAAATATAGAAACAAATACAAACAGTTACTGTAAGTCAAGCTGAAATATGTTAAACAACCTGTGTGATCATAATTGATAGAACAACCTTAATAAGAACAGCACTTGTAATCATGTGATAGGTTTGGCATGGAAAAGCATCCACCAATCATTCAGACATGGAAAGAATGGATAAAGAACCAGATGGATTCACCTTCCTGCACTGAGTCTAAAAAAAATGCAAAGTAATCATTATGGCTTGTAACCTCTCATATCAAAAGTTAGTCCTTGATTACCAGGTTATCATGAACAACTTCAAAAGAAAGTCTTTTATGAGCAAAAGCAAACATTTTCAGTAGAAGCTGTTTTGCCACTTGACTAAATGCTTACTTCATTTTAAAAAACTTGCAGGGACATCAGCTTAATGTTTAAAGACTAGTGGATGGTGGGGATTTGTTTTGTTTGGTTGGGTTTTGTTGTTGTTTTTTTGTTTGGTTGGTTTTGGTTTTTTAGTTTGTTTTTTAATTGTTATAATGAATTAACTTAAGATGACATGGTTTGATTTTGCTGAACTGTTACACAGATAATTTCTTCCTTAGAATACCAACCTGCCTCTTCTGACTGGCTTTAAAACACATCAACACTTCTACTAGTTTTTATAAAACTATAGGATACAGAATGAAGAAGCTATTGCACAATACCAAGATAATTTTTAGATGTTCATAAAAAAGCAGATTTTCCATTATTCATATGCTTATCACTAATGCATTAACCTGCTAGTTTTACTGAACAGAAACACATTAAAGCAGAGCGGTACAATCTTCATTCAAATTTCTCAAAAAGAAGCAACACAATGCATATGCCTTGGAACACAAGCATTTCATAACACTCCTAAAATCAAATGAACTGAGGAAATGTACCACTTCTTGTGATCAATGCATAGGTGACATTCTTCTTACAGGAACCCCTAATCTAGCATACTTCTTATTGCATTTTAATTGGGAAGTCACGTTTCCTAAGGAAATTGCTTTATTACTTTTATACAGTCTGCATGGAAAAAGGTATCTTTAGATGTACTTCAATGCAAGCGTTCAAATAGCTAACTAATTGAATCCATGATGTCCAGATTACAGGCTGTCAGTTTTCACCAGAAACGTACATTTAGGTTCTATGTCCTGGAAACCCGTTTAGCAGAACAGACAGACAGCAAATATAGAAAAGCACTATCTGTCATACTCATGCCATTCTCCTATTTACAAAGGATGCTTTTACTCCTCCCCTCTTTCCATTTCTCATCTCCCAAGGGTTTCCAAAACCCTCTACCACCTCAGTTCACCTACCATGGGAAGAAGCACCTAATTCCCTCAGAAGTTACAAGCTACTATCAACTTCTTCCACTCACTGACATTAGCGAGTAGAAAATCCACATGTTGTTGTCACAAAGTATCTGCTCAACCAAGACAAAGGCAGATTTGTGTTAAGATAAAAATAATCCAGTAAGGCTATTTGTAATAAGTCACAGATAAACTTTACTGAATTCACAGCCAATTTACCAAAGTCTTTGTGTGTGTATGGAGGGTGGTGGTTTTTTTTGTTTGTTTGTTTGATGTTTTTGGTTTTTTGACAGGCATTCTCTACCCCCTGTACTTCTAAGAACTGTGAGAAGAAAATCCTCCAATACTGGTTCACAGATGGTAGATGATAATAAATCTCCCAAATCTCTCAACTTTGTCTACAATGGGGTTGCTATTATCAAGCCACTGTGCTCCCACAAGCCCTGGCCAGTGACGCAGCCCTGCAATACCTGAAATGCAATCCAGGCACCAGCACCCTACAAGGGTCACACCAAGCAATTGAGATCTACCTACGCACAGCCAGCCAACGAGGCCTTCACTGTCACAGTGTCCTCTGGTAAAAGTACAGTAGGTGTTTGTACTATTAACCTACTTTGAAATAAGAAACAAAAAAAGAACATTCAGGTCACAGTTTTTATTTAGATTTGACTCAAAGATTACTCATACATATTACAAGCATGCTATACATCATTTGCGTCTCCTCATAGTCAGTGGGCACATCAGTACAGAATATTTTATGACATTCTATCTACCTATTAAATCATACTAAAGGTTGTATAAATCAATTGATGAATGATTAATCACCTCTATAATTACATGAAAACCGAACTAAACTATTAAGAAGTAAAAATTATGCCATAAAATAAAATTAAAACAGTTCCATAAAAGATAAAATCTCTCTTTAAGAAAAAAAGTTTCCTGAACCACTGGGAAGAAAAAAAAAAGCAGAGTTATAAACAGAATTTCTAGATACGAAAGTTTCTTCACGCCATTTAGTGCCTGTGCATTATCACATAACTGAAATTCAGAATTCAGTTTAATTCAGTGAAAAAAAAAAAATCATTTTGGGACATTAGCATTAGGAATTAAAAAATCATTTATAAAAATATAAATTCTTAATAAGAATGCGCCTATTTTCCTTTTCTAAAGATTTTAATTGTTCTTGGTTATATCTTTATCTTTTAAAAACTCTATTACAAATTTCTCACATACTTTTAAAAATAGCTTTTGATCCTCTTATTCTTATTTCAGTACTATTAATGCTTTATTTTATTTCTGAAAAATAACTTGTTATTATTCCCTTGGATCATAACCCAAAAGAGGCTTCCAAAATTGTTGCAATTCCAATAGTATTTCTACGATTGAAACCAGCCATTATACAGTTAAATTTCTTCACATAGTCTTAACCTTTAATTATACCACACAGACTTAACCACAGAAGACATGGTCTTGTATTAAAAATTGTTAAGTAAATACATGAGATAAAATAAAAACTGTATTATACATGGAGATACAAAAATATAACTTCACAAATTATTGAAAATTAAATGTAAAAACTTACCTAAAAAAATTCATCAATCTCTACAGATGGCAATGAAGAAAAAGAAAATTCCATCCAAAATACAGTTAAAGAACACAGCCAGCTGTTAACAGAGAATAATTTATTTTAAAATACAAAATTAAAAAAAAAAAAAAAAAAAGAACTCTGGCAGACTAGTCTTCAAAACTACTACTTGCCTTGAAAAATAACACTTAATCCCCACAAAATAGAGAATAAAACATCTTGAGTATTAAGTGTGTGCTTTAATTACACCAATTTCCAAGTAATCCAATATCTGTTGAGTGAAAAAACTGTAAAATGTATTTCAAGAATTAGCCAAGAGCCCAATCCACATGCACACTACATTTCCATTACTTCTTTTGCACATAAAGCACTACACAAAAGACACATACTAATAAAACGGTCCTTAATGCTTCACCCACGTTAAAAAATTCCACCAACACCTTATGTTCTAAAACCAAAATATTGGCGACAGAAGTCACAAAATTGGCAAGAAAATTACAAGACAATAATAAACCAGAGAAAATGTGAAGACTATGACAAAGCTGACAGGAAAAGCAGCATTAAATTTAGAATGAAAATATCTAAAACTTTGAAGAGGTGGTAAGACTAATAAATAAGCAAAAATAAGTCAAATACACTACACTTCTAGAAGATAAAAAGCACAGATTTGGACGATTGGGTTGCAGAAACTGAAACACTGTCTATTTCTAGATTCCTACAGTGACAACACTCTGAACACAGTTGCATGATTTAACAGCACAAGAAACACTAGTCAGAACCAACACTTCCTACACCACCACAAAAGTTTCTATCCAGGTGCAAAGGATATATTCTAAAAACTAACAAACATCAGGAAAAGGAGCTGTAACAACCAGATGGGGAGACAAAAACATCTCTAATTTATTTTCGTACATTTACATTTTGCTTGGATGATAGTAAAGCTTAACAAGTAGAAAAAAAAATTAAGCCAAGTAAGAAAGAAACAGTAGAATTGTTAAGCTTTGCTAACTTTAAAAATTACACCACAATCATAAAAGATGAAACTTTAAGGTATATTTAGTTAAAGCAGCACAAAAGAGAGTGTAGACAGTCTTAAATCAATTTAGCTCTATCGCAGCCTAATTATACTGGAACAGATTTAAAATAAATGGATATATATGTCTTTGACAAACAAAAGCATTGCACATGGCTTTGCACCATATTAACTACAAATTACTTTCAAAATAAGACCTTGTTATCTTCAACAACAAGTAATACAAGGAGTGCAAGTTTGGGCAAAAATGAGCAAGAATGAATACAGAGCTTTACCTACAGAACAAAGTTTGATTAGCTTAACTGAAATCCACTAAACCAATACAGTCCGCTATCTTGAAACACACAAATCAGTTTACAGCATGCTAACATTGCCTCAGCTCAAAATTGATACGGAATCAATTTAAATTGAACTGATTATGCCTAGTGGAAATTAATATATGTAGGTCCACATCAGGTTTTGTGTACATTTACATCTTAAATAACCTTAGAATAGCGTTAATTAAGTCCGTACAACAACTGGATGAGAAAAAGGTTATAAAAAGCATCTTAGGACACTCTGGAATAACCTGACTGGAAAACAAGCTCCCTTCTACTTACCAAGCTTCTCTACATTTCACAGTAAGCCAGACCTCAGCTTTGCTTGCAGCTATTTGGTTTTCAAATTCATTCCCAGAAGGGAGTTTAGGTACAATCTTCATTCATATTAAAAAGCAATGGTTATTAAGTAACATAAATCAGTAGAGTTTGACATTTAAAATAAACTAAGTACGACCGTACCTTTGCACCTCTGACACTGCAGCTTTCGGTGCTGCAGAAGGTGTCAGAGATTCGGCTAAAGACTCGTTCAAGCCACAGAAGTTTTGAGTTGTGGCATGAGCACAATTAGCAACAAGACTCGCTAAAATTAGAACACTTTGCATAACGAATGTAAATATTTATGTTTTACACCCACTGCCCTAAAGGAGTAACTTATTTCTGCCTGATTGCTGAAGGAGAAATTGCATTAAGTGTACATGCTGTTTAGACTCTTTTTCAAAAAAAAATAAATACAATCGACTATAAGGGCTAAAATAAGATTTAAAAATAATCCTATAGAAAAATATTCAGACAAGTGCAACTTCATTAGACTATAGTAAATTACAGAATTTGCCCAAGAAGGAACCCTGCCAGTATTCGAGGAAAAAAATAAATCAGCTGTGCCATCCGACTCTCTTTTACAGCATAGCAACACAGTTAAGGATCTGTGGAGTCTTGCTGAAGTATTTATGCCAGTATCAGCTTAACTTTAGGCACAGATCAAAAGAGTTTACTTCAGTCAACAATCCAAAATATAACTAAATTAATCGTTTTCTTTTTGTACACTAATTTAGTCACACTGTTTTAACAGCAGCACAGCACAGGTAAGACCCCCAGTTCTCCCTGCTGTAAGTACATAAAAGGAAACGGCCAAGCGCAAGCTGACAGGATTTAGTAAATTTTAAGCATAGCTATGCACCTTCTCCGGAAGGGATGAAAGAAACGTGTCACAAGCGGCAGGGAGGAGGGGAAGCGAGGGAAGGAACACGGAACGGGCACAGGAGCCAGAGGCAGTGCCCGAGGGCGGCAGCCCGGGGGTCCCGAAGGCCTGCAGACAAGTGCCCGGGCAGAGGCCGCGCTTGAGGGAGGAAGGCAAAGGGAAGGCTCTGCCCGCCCTCACCGCGCCCAGAGGTCGGCCTGAGCGGCTCCTCTCCGCCAGCTTCACTGAGGTGACTGGCGCTGCCCAACGGCCGCACACCGCCGGGGGGGCGGGGAGCTACAGGTAGCGCCCGGAAGCGGCCCTGGCCCCCCCGGGCTGCACACCGCAGGGAAGGGCCCGGCCAGGCCGCGCCGCCGAACCCACCGAGCGCTCCGGGGACACGAGCCGGGGGAGGACGGCGCGCGCCGCTCCCCGTCACCTAGCAACCGCGGAAGCACCGCACCTGCGCATGCGCAGCACCCGCGCACGCTCGCGGGGCTTAAACGCTGTGCCCGCGGGTGAACATAAGGCGGCAATGTCGGCGCCTTGCCTGGCGCATGCGCACAGCGAAACACCCACGCTGCCGCAAGTCCCTGGCGCTCACCGCCCGAGAGCGCAGGCGCAAGGAAGGGAGCTGCCTGTTGCCCCCTAGCGGCTCTCAGCAGAGCTGATCTCGGGACCCGCGTTGCGCTTCAATGAATGGGGCAAGGGGGAGGCGGGTCACGCCTGCCACGCCGCCAATAGCGTCCGGGGGCGAAGCGCGCGGGCCCCGAGGCACGCTGGGAGTTGTAGTTCTCGGCGAGCTCTGAGCTGCGCTGGGCAGCGGGAGCTGCGACTACAGCCCCCAGGCGGCCGCGCGCGGCAGGCTCGCCCCGCCCCTCCGCGGTACCTCAGAGCAGCGCTGCCGCCGCTCCAGTCGCGCTGTAGAGGTGACCTCGAGGCTGACGGACCCGCCGCTCCTCTCAGCCATGGTCGGTACCGGTCCCTGAGCCAGTGGCCCGTCCTTTAGGGGGCGGTTGGGGCAGGGTGACGGCGGGCTGCGCCGCGTCGGCGGGGCGATCGGGGCAGGGGACTGCTGTCAGGTGGAGGTGGCTGCGAAATGGCGCCGGCTCTCCCTCTCCTCCTCCTCACCAGGCGGGCTCTGCTGTCGGGCTGCGCCGCCGCAGGTCCCCAGGGGATGACTTGAAGGTGCTCTTGGCACCCGCGAAGAAACGGGCCCGGAGGCGGCGGCCTGGGGCTCCCCTCAGCTACGCGGCGGGGTGACCTTCTTCCAGCCCGGGGACTTGGAGGTCGATGTCGGCCCCCGGGGTGCCGGCCTACCCTCGGCGTGGAGGACGAGCAGGGGAGGTCAGGCTGTGGTATTGCTGGGGTCATCCCGCCGAGGCGGAGCGAACCTCCTTGGCCTGGCGCTGGCCCTTCGGGGTTTAATCGCGGCTTTTCCTAAAGCCGGCCTCTCCGTGAGCCCCAGGGTTGGCGACGTTGCCTTCGAGAAGATGGGAATGCCTGCTGCTTAATTTCATGAGATATTAAAGGTTTTATGCGCAATTTTGAGTTAGCTCAAGGGGAAATGACTGTAAAACGTTTTCTTCCCTTGTTTCATCTCTGCTTGCTGTCAGAATTTCAGCTATTTCTGTAGATTCTCCAAACTGTTAAGGAGTCCTTCTAGTTGTGCCCTGAGGTTACTGGAGCACTTTGGTTATCTGTGGCATATATATATATATATACATATATATGCACGCACACACACACACACATTTGCACAGAGACCTTGCTTTCCTTTATAATCATGAAGACATCTCCATGTTTTTCTAGAATTTATACCCTGTTATCTGAACCCTAATTTTTAGTACTTTTCTATAGAAAAGATGCTTGCATGTTCTGAAACCTGGCTTATTATTTCAGCTATACCCTAAAAAATAGCAGAATCTGTATACATTATCTATTCTACTTCTATACTCTTTCTATTCAAAATATGGATTCTCAGGAGTGATCATAAGACTGCAGGTTTTGGTTTGCGCTTGAGCTTTCAAAACGTCGGCTACCATGAATTTGCTGGTCTCCAGAAGAACTGCTATTTGAATCTTAATTTGCACAGACTTTTAAAGATGTCACTTTTTTTTACCGTACTTTAACTATTCCAGTTATGCATTTGGCATTGGGAAAAGGCTTTAAACTTCTGAAAAAATGGAATAAGCTTTTAAGGGCACCTGTCTCAAGGTCATTTTTTATAGAAATAATTCCTTTGGAACTCAGTCTATGAACCACAGTGCTGCTGGGGTGGCAGAAGTGCGTAACTGCCTTGCTGATACTTTCTACCACTTTTCCAAATACATTTATTGCCACTGAAACTCTGCTTTAAAGAGGGAAGAGCGAAGAGAAAGTTTGTTAGGCAGGCCTTAGACTTTTGAGGAGATAATAGTTTAATTTAATGCTTAAAGCATTCTTGTAAAGCAAGGTGGTATGGCTTAGTTGGCTTTAATATACAGGAATGACCTTAGGTTGTTGATATTTTACAGATCATTGAGTTTATCAGTAATAATCTTTATAGAGGTTTTTCATAACTGTAATTAGTAATGCAAGGTCCACCACTTCTCTAGACAGGACATAGATTCATATTACAATTTTCATATTACACTTTTACTTACCTTTGTAACCTCCTGAATCAGTTTGGCAGTGTAGTGCTGTTTTCATGTATGGCACTGATATTTTATTGTCAGCACTATCACAGAGGTAATTTAGGCACCATATTCTTAAGCCAAAGTGTGTGTGGGGGGAGGGCAGCCCACAGGTTCCTCTCTTGATATTGGAAGCTTTATTTTTATCTGTGATAATTTAGGAGGAGGATAAATCCTGTGTGTTTGCTGAATTAGAGAGAGAAAGGTACCTGGGGATGTAATATTCACTTTTTTTTTTTTTCCTTCTCTTTTATTACCTTTACTAGCCTTTCAGTTTCTTGAAACTTTTAAACTATACATTGGCTGTATGTGAATTGGGGAAGGTTTTGAAACTAAAGCTCAGTTAGCTGTTGTTTAATTTGCCTCTAGTTCTTGTATACCTGAGAGCGAGTGAAGGTCACCTCTGTAGTTACCACAACATGAAACTATTCTTATCGAAGCCCAGCACAGGAGCCAAGTCACAGATTAAAGTGCCTGAACATTAATTTGTGCAGCCTACAACTTCCATTGGGGAGCTTCTCATTTCTCTAAACATCCAACCTCAAATGCTCAGTGCTACCAATTTTTATATGTGATGTAAGTTTTTCCAGGGAGAGTTAACCATGTTTTGTTAAAAGTACAACGTTTTTAGCTTGATAATCTAGCTCCTGGAATCAAGGGAAATAATGAAATTTTATTTTATACTAATTGCTCACAGTTGGTGCAGCGACAAGGGGATTTGGGGAAAACTTGTATGCCAATCCAGTGTACTGAAGGTTTGGAGGAAAAAAAACAAACCAAACCAAAACACCACCACACCACCAAAACAAAAAAAACCACCACCCCAAAAAAAAAGTAGGCAGTATTCCTCACTTTATTTTAGTTTATGTTTTTTCCTCCCTGCTCCAGCCCAAAATGGGGGAAGAACAGGAAGGATGGTAGTAAACAAACGTAATTTTTTTAAGAAGGTGCAGCTGAGTCATGACCGAAGGACTTTTATTTTTGTAACAATACTAAATGTTAAGTCTGTCTCAGTAAAAAGAAAAAGAAAAAAAGAAAATAGACCTACGTCTTTGCTTTTTATCTTCCATTCCTTCCCTTTCCTGTTGTTATGCTGAATACTCACCATAATGCTAGCACATAGATTGACATTTTGTATTTTTAAATCTGATTAGCTTACAAAAAGCACACACTGAAAAAATTCTTGTTGACTTTCCCCTTTTGTGACTCTACTTCAGATTGGCTCACAGGTTGCAATGGAGAAAGAGCCCGACTTCTTAAAATCTTCATTCCATTCACTAGAAATTCAGAAATGACTTCACAATTGATTTTACATACCATATAATTCAAAGAAAGTGTGTTCTGTTCTGTGTGAGTTCCAGAGTAGCATGCTTAGCACAGGATTACTTTTTACATGCTGCTGATATGGGATTTTACCAGGTTAAGGCTTTGCAGCACAATAACTTTACAGTACTTATTTTCTAAGCTAATATGATTAGCTGCTTTAAAAGAGCATTCATTGTTCCAGTTATGTAAATAAAATGTAGATTCTCCTTAAAAATGTGCTGAAAAGCTGGCTTTAAAATCTCATACATATCTTAGTCTGTGCTGTCGATCATCTTTCAAACATTGTGGTACATTTGTAGGCTATAATGTTCCTACCAAAGAATAGTGTACCAGAACTACTTTTGAGATTTAAAACTGTGAGAATCAATTGTCTGCTCTCCTTCCCCCTCCTTGCTGAGTTCTGACGAGGTGTGAGAGGATGAAACTCTCAACAGGATAGGTTCAAAAGAACATAAAGCAGTTCAACTCCATAACTGGTAGCCATTTAACCAAAAATTTAAATAATCGTTCTCATTACAAAGGCAAAATCATGTTGAGGTCTAAATCTGTGAATTCAGTAATTTAACTTCATCACTTATGCTTGTGTTATGTAGCATGTGTTAAAATGGGATAAGTGGCCTAATTTTTATAGTTATCTAATGCTAGTTTGATGAAGCTGTGCTTGGCTGGCCACTTCTGCGTAAAGAATACACTCAGATCCCCAAATGGTTTTCCTATAAATGTCAGTGACAGGAGTGTTGGTTGGGAAAGATCTCTAGAGATCATGCAGTCTGACCTCTTTCTTGCTCTAAGTCTGAAGGTTGCCCAGTCCAGCCTAAAAGCAAGGTTTTTGCCACTGCTAATCATGTCATACAAGTTGTTTTTTTTTTTTTTCATCTGGGTTTTGAAAACCACTGAAGATGAAGGTTGCACAGATTCTTGGGATATCCTGTTCCCAGTGCAGCAGTACCACCCTAATCAAGAATTTTTCTCTTAATTTGTAGCTGTTGCCCACTGTTCTGCCATCTGCTGCTACTGAGAGGTGTTTGGCAGCATTATTTTTCTAATGTTTCTTGAAGTTGTAGTAGGCTCCTGTTAAATCACCCCTTATCTCTATCTTTCTAGACTATGCCCAGCTCCCTCAGCCTTGTTTTGCAGGATGTGAACTCAGAATCCCAAAACTGGACTCAGTCTTCCAGCTGCAACCTCACCAGCACTAAGTGAATTGCCTACCTTTGCTCTGCAAGCTACGCTTTTCATACTGTATGCAGTATGCATACTGCAGTATGCATTCATACCACTATGCAATTAAATTACTTCAGACGTAACTGAATGTGGAGGATATTTTGTCCATAGCTCAGATGATCATCTTCTAATTATTTGGAAAAGTGTGTATGACATTCCATCAGGCTGGTTCCTGTCCTAGCACAATCTGCCCCAGTTCAGTTGCCTCTAGGGAAAAATTGAGATACAGAAACCAGCCTTACAAAATATTGGTTTGTGAACAGCCTTTGGTATGTTATCCCTTTCTGTAGAACCCTAGAATGGTTTGGCTTGGAAGGGACCTTCAAAGCTCATCTAGTCCAACCACCCTGCCATGAGCAGGGGCATCTTCGCCCAGATCAGGTTGCTCAAGCTCCATCCAGCCTGGCCTTGATTGTTGCCATGGATGGGGCATCTGCCACATCTCTGGGCAACCTGGGCCCGTGTTTCACCACCCTCATTGTAAAAAATTTCTTCCTTATATCTAGTCTGACTATCCTATTTTAGTTCAAAACCATCACCCTTTGTCGTATTGCAGCAGGCCCTGCTAAAAAGTCTGTCCCCATCTTTCTTACAGGCCACTTTTGAGTACTGAAAGGCCACAATAAGGTCTTCCTGGAGCCTTCTCCAGGCTGAACAACCTCAACTCTCTCTGCCTTATATTGTCAATATTAAATAACATCTGGAGTTCTCCAAGTACTGGTTTTGTTTAACAAAATGGATTTTTGCTGTAGGGTAACCCATTTTTTTTTTCCCCTTATTTGCAGTATAGTAACATGGTGACTTCTCCCAGTCTTTTGGAGTTTTGGGTCAGTTTGACAATGGGCAGTTCTATTATGGATATTAGTGTCTGTATTTGTCCATAATTTAGCTTTTGTCTTGTAGATTTGTTAAATTGCTGCATAACCGTTTAGTGAGCCAGTACTTTTAAGTCCACTAGATTCCTTGGTTTCTGGCATTCAGTAAGTTCTTGGTTGCAAGTAAGCATTCAAAATTCTTAATGTAAACAGCCCTCAAAATGGAAAGAATCTGAGAACTGATGAAAGTGTGGCAGCTCCTAAAACTTGTGTAATAAGTATGAAGTACGAATGGGTAATCTAATGAATGGGTGCATGTTGAAACACATTACACTAAACAGGCAGTGTTGTTAAAAGGAATACAAAATTTTTCAGGTTGTCATTCCTGGCATTTTGGAAGCTTTTCCTGGGGCAATTATTAGGGATATTTTTGCAAGTGTGGTCTGTTTCTCTAAATCGTAAGAGAAATTGGTGGTACTTTTAGCAGAAGTATGATCCCAGGAGCAGGCCCTGATCTACATTTAAGTGCATACTTTCATCCAGGTTAAATAATTATAGCCTTATTTCTGTAGTAGATGTTAATTATTACCGTTCTCAGATAGTGTGAGCCTGCAGTGTGTAGCTGTGGGTAAGTCTCTGTGACTTTATTGCAGGGTGAACCTGTCAGAGTCCTGGTGACTGGAGCTGCTGGGCAGATTGCTTACTCGCTGCTCTACAGCATTGCCAAGGGAGATGTCTTTGGCAAAGACCAGGTAACTCTTATACTGAATTATCACTTGTTTCTGCTGCACAGTTATGAATAACCTAATGTCAGAACTGCTGTCCCCAAGACTTGTTTTCTTGTATACACTTTGAATGGTTTGCCAATATGCAAGTAATTTCTTCAAGTGGGGAAAATGGAATCCTGCTATGTTTTACAAGTTTTCGGTTGTTGGTCATGCTGAAGTTTTTCTGTAAATGGATTTTAAGTCTTGCACAAGATAGCAGTTTCTAGCAGATAAAAAGATTCATTTTCAAAACAGATTACACTCAACTTACACAAAATCACTTATTTCTTTACAGCCTCTCATTCTTGTACTGCTGGATATCACCCCCATGATGACTGTATTGGAAGGTGTAGTGATGGAGTTGCAGGACTGTGCTCTACCACTGCTGAGAGGTGGTCAAAATAATTTTTTCTTATACCCACAAGATGTTCTAGTGCAACTATTGCGTCTATGAGTTCCTGTAGCTGACAGGAAGTAAAACAGAATAAAATATATCATGACTCTTTATTGGTTTTAAATGTTGTGGAAGATAATTTAATTTATCTTAGGCTGTAAGCTAGAAAGAATGTCATCAAATGAGTTTTGTGTAAAAAATTGACTACACAGATACCTTGGTATTGGTATGTATCATCTAATCTGGGTTGTCAGCATGTGCAACAGATTGTCAGATACTTGTGCATTCATGCATTGTATTTCTGGCGTAGTAAAACAACACTTTACTAAGTAAAAAAAAAATTAGTCTTTAGAAATATCGTCTGCATGAAGACATATGCTCAAAAATCACTCGTCAAGTTGTGCAAACAAGTTCTGATAGTCTAAACAAGCAGAAAGAAGCAAGTAGATGCTGCTGTAATTATTACAGTACTTAAAAAAAGGCATGTAGCTACCTGGTTTTCTACAAATTAAACCTTATTTGGTTTGAATTGCTAAAGGGAGAGGAAAACTTCTGTAAAAGTGAAGAATAGCATATGCACATATGTATATATATTTAGACAGAGACACATGAAATACATCTTTTTCCATAGATTTCATCTGTGTTCTCAGAATTTATATCTAAAGCTTTAGATAAATATTTGTATATATAAACTGTTTACTAGCAAGTATTTAATCTGTGGAGTTAGGGCCAAATGACTGTACTTATATTTTTTTTTAATGGAAAGATGGTAGTGTTGTCAGATCAGATTATACACTATTTATGAACCAGAGAATATTCCTGCTGACACTTTGCCATGAGTATTTATCTGAGATTTTTTTTCCTCCCCCCCTTTCCTTTTTTTTAGAGGTCATTCCAACAGACAAGGAGGAAGTTGCCTTCAAAGACCTTGACATAGCAATTCTGGTTGGCTCCATGCCAAGGAGGGAGGGCATGGAGAGGAAGGACTTACTCAAAGCAAATGTCAAAATTTTCAAGTCTCAGGGTGCAGCCTTGGACAAGTATGCCAAAAAGACTGTCAAGGTGAATATAGGATCTGAATCTTAAAAATTAATTTTCCAAGTTATGTAGAGATCTAAATGCATTGTAGAAAGATATTGCGTAAGCAGGAGCCTATTCAGTGCAGACATTCCTTTCCTTAAGCCGTGGAAAATACACTATGGTCAAGATTAAATGCGATACAGTATGTTACACAGGTAGATGATTTAGTCTTTAATTTGTTCAGTGAAAAAGGTTTTATATTGTATTGCTGTAGTCCACACACACTTTGAACTGATTATCAGCAATTCTAAAAAAAACCCTAAAAACCAAACCAAAACAACCCACCAAAACCCTACATTAAAAATAAAGCAGTGTTCTGCTCGTTATTTCTCTTTTCTGGGAGAACTAAATTATCTATGTGCAGCTGCCTACTCTATATCCATCTGTGGCTTTAACATAATGGCCCTTAACTTCAGTATCAATATGGAATTACAGTTGCACAAAAAAATCAGCTTTATCTGGGTTGTTTGCATCTTGGTCTTTGGAGCATGGAAGCTTTTAATTGTTCTCTCTCAGATTCCTTCAGCACAGTTAATGGGATCATGTGGCTGCTCTCCTACTGCTCTTAATCTCAAACCCAGACTCCAGCTGTGCTTTGTAACTGACTTTTTAATGTCTACTTCCTCTGCTCATGAACTTCCTACTGCTTCTAAAGACTTGTTTGCTTCTTTGTACAGTTGGAATAAAAGCTATCAATGTAACTATTGCAGAGTAATGGAAAATTTACTGAACTCACTTTTAAAAGGGGAAATACAAAGCAGATTAGTTTGTGTGATTGAAAGTATATGGAACTTGATATTAATCATTTGAGGGACATGAATAGATGAAGGATGAATAAAAATCCGTTTTCCATAGTAATAAATTGATGTAAGTTCAGACAATATTTTATTTTTAATTTCCTATCAACAATGAGGTAAGTAACTATTCTGGCTTTCTTAACTATCAAGCTGTGGCAGCCAGTCTAGGGACCGTTTAAAAAGTGATGGTGAAGTGACTGGGGTGACTAGTGTGTCTTGCTTGCTCTGTAGCTAGTTAGCGTGGCATTTGAAGCCAGGCTGTGAGTCAATGTGCAGATCTTCCTAGAAGTCTTGTTCTCTTTCACATTTGAATGTCAAATTGTAAGGAAAATACCTAGCTAGAACATATTTTTCTATACAGTTATAAAAGACTCAGTGAATATGAACAATGCACATATTAAAAAAATCTTGTTGAAGACAACCAAGAGATTTAGAAAACTTAACTTTTCAATAGTTTCTTTGAAGGCAAAGTCATGTATTTCACTTGAGGGAGCTGTTTTGCAGAAGTAGCTGCTTTATCTTTTTGCATTTCCCTTCCCCTTTCTTGCTTTAGGTTGTGGTAGTTGGGAATCCAGCAAATACTAACTGCCTGATTGCATCAAAGTCAGCCCCATCAATACCAAAGGAAAACTTCAGCTGCTTAACTCGTTTGGATCACAACAGAGCTAAATCTCAGGTAAAAAGGGCCCACTGAAAGTAGAATGCTTTCTACTGTCTCTGCTAAATACAAACAGAGCAATGCTTTCCGAGAAGCCTGTGAACTGAGAAGCTGAAATTGATACAATGGACATCTTTATTTTCTGATTAGATTGCTTTGAAACTTGGTGTGACTGCTAATGATGTGAAGAATGTCATCATCTGGGGCAACCACTCCTCCACTCAATATCCAGATGTTAACCATGCAAAGGTAAACATTAAAGGAAAGGAAGTTGGAATTTATGAAGCTATAAAAGATGACAGCTGGCTGAAGGGAGACTTTATCCTGGTAAGATCTTGTTTGTTTTAAATCATCATTTGTGTGTCTGCTTTCTCCTAACCTCATATGACATTGTAAACTATGTAAGTGACTTAGTGAAGCAGGTCGTCGTATCTCACTAGAATAAGTCATCTTGAGATAGCTTGTCTCTAGCAGTTACTTGCTCTTGAAAAATTCAATGTGCTATGAAACTTATGTAAATACCACTAGAAAATCCATTGGAATGCTAAAATGATTCAACAAAAATAATTTTGATCGTAGCTCAGGTGCAACTCATCTGACACACCAGCATTGTTGACTCTTCACTATTCACTTTGCAGATGAAGCAGGATGATCTGTTTGCTGCTCCCCACGCACCAGAAAAGCCCAGCAGGCCTCCACCTGCACATGCATGCATGCATACACGTGCTTTCCAAATCTAAATCTTATGTCCTCATCCAGCAGCATTCTGAAAATTATTTTGAAAAAATTAGAAAACACCTGCAAATGTTTTAATGTAGGATAGTAATAAATAATAATGTAGTCTAGTAAACTAGAATAATAGTATTAATTGATCAAGAGCACAGGCTCCCTAAAGGCTACGTCAAGTGAAACAGGATTACTGAAGCCCTTGATGAACATGACTCCAAGTAGCTGTACTTTGCTTGGTATTGCAATGTTACTGTTGTGCAGACAGCCAGGTACTCTAATCTTAGCCAAGGCAACTTTAGTTGGGGACTGAGGATGTGTTTTGTCAAATGACCATGCTCTGTCCTGTCTCATTTTTGGATATAGCTTATTCCAGTTCATTCTTGTTCCTACAGAATAAATATTTGTATGCTGGCAATCAAAGTTCATGAGCCAGAGTGTAAGCAGAAACCTGTCCTTGGCCTTGATTGTGCTGTATCTTATGTGGCCAAGGCATGTTACCGGTTTGGCCTTCTTAGGTACATTGTCATGCTGGTCTGTGCTACAATACTTTTCCAAAGATAAGGAAATTTCATAATTCCTGCTTTCTAGACTGGGGTCTGGTTGGCATAAAGTCTTACCAAAACATATTAAAAAAAATAATGTGTATATATATAAGATTCAAGAAGCTATTCTAATTTTAAGAAACACAATTTTTCAGTACAAAATTTCTAAATATAAATTTGAGTATAGGGAGGTAGAATCAACTGTCTTCAGGAATTAAATTAATTTTATTCATTAAATATTGTAGGACTGAGACCAGCAAGTAGTTAATGTTGGTATTCAGCACAAAAAAATTCCCAGTGTTACTCTGAGACATCTGTTAACTGTTGACATACATGAAGTCTCTTGGTGGTAAAAGCTTGAAACATCTGGTTGGGATGAGAGAAGTCAGTGGGTTGCTAGCTGTAAAACACATACTAAGAATCGAGACAGCCTCTGAAATATTTCATTATGTGCTTGTCTTCGCAAGACTCTTCTAGATTGAGTTTCTGGATTGTGTGTTATGTTCATTTAGTAATAGAACTATATCTTGACTGATGAAAGGTGGTCTTTCCCCATGGCATTTACTAACAGCGTTTAAACTAAGCCATGATTTTGCTACTTTACAATTTAGCAGGTTTTTTTTCTTAATTGCAGACTGTTCAGCAACGTGGAGCAGCCGTTATTAAGGCTAGGAAGCTATCCAGTGCGATGTCAGCTGCCAAAGCTATCTGTGATCATGTGAGGGACATCTGGTTTGGCACTCCAGCGGTAAGATGTTACTCTTGAGTAAGTGCTTGTTTGTCCAATGCTTTGATTACATGCCAGAGTCTTTGACCTCAAGCACATATGTGAGAAAGGGAAGAATCTGTCTTTTTGTGAAATAAAGTGTGTCACAGGAGATGCTTACTTCTAGCAGTGGGAAATGTATTTATCCCTTCCTCTTCTGTTTTCAGGGGGAATTTGTTTCCATGGGAGTAATTTCTGATGGCAATTCTTATGGTGTTCCTGAAGACTTGCTATATTCATTCCCTGTTGTGATCAAGGTAACTAGATTGTATTTAAGTCTAAGTATATCCTGCAAGGACCTAGTTGAACTGTCAGATAAGCTTGTTAGCAGCAGTGCTTTAGTATGCAGCTTCTGGGACGTGGGGTTTTTAGCAGTCTTTCACGTACGGGACCATTATTCACCATTTTGTGGTAGTTGTACTGATACTAGAGTAGAATCTGACTTGACTAGCTAGTGGTGGTTCTATTCTTTATCTGAAAACAAAATTAACTTCCACCTGATGTGTTTTTTAAGGCTGTAAACTAGGTTTCTTAGGTTGCAGAGTTTCCAACAGGCTGAATGAAGCTTGTTCTCATATGAAGGGGCTTTTTGTCTGTTTTCAAACAGGACAAGATGTGGAAGTTTGTTGAGGGTCTTCCTATTAATGATTTTTCTCGTGAGAAGATGGAGCTGACTGCAAAAGAGTTAACTGAAGAGAAGGAGACTGCTGTGGAATTCCTCTCCAGTGCATGACTAGATGATGGAGAAATACAAAATAATTTAAGAGTGGAAGAATCTAAAAGTCGTCTCTAAGTCTGTTATCAAACACCGTTGCTATGTTCAAGTCAACCATTTGTGGCAATTGTGCATTTTAAAGTACATATGCTTACTGGTACTGTTGTGCCTATTTAGTTATTAGCAAAAAGATTGTTGAAGAAGTAAAACTAGTTTGTTGACCAAATTTGTTCTGTTCAATACTAGCTGCTTTCTGTTTATGATACAGGATAATTATTTGTCTCAGCCTTGGCTACTAACGCACAATCTCATTTTTTATTAGAATTTGGCACTATTGGCGCACGTCCTAGTCTGTGACCACTTCATCATCCTGTGGCTTAAATCAGAATGAAATTAGAATGCCAATAGTTCTTGCACCCACTGTTCAGTGACTCAAGTCAATCACTGGGCAGACTCCAAGTATATACTGTTCACTCTGGTTATGCTTACAATGTTTGTCAATAGAAATATTAAAATGTTTAATCACAATAATGGCTAAGAGTAGTCTGTTGCAGTTTTATTTACGTGTTTTAATTAGGTAACTAGTAGAATTTGATAGTAAAACATGAAAAACCCCAACACCCTGAAAGCCCATTTTAAGAAACTGAGGGAAACTAGTTTTAAGAAGCTTTATTGATGACCAGCACTTCATTTGTCTTTCCCAGGCAAAATTGCTTTATGTCAACATCACACACAAAAGCCTAAAGGCAGGTTTGTACTCCAGCACTACAATTCAAAAGCAATGTTGATACTGTAGCTCAGCACTAATTTGATTGTAGCTTCAAAGCCTTTTGTCCCAGGAGACAAGTACTCACTTGGTTAAATGAGGTTAATATACTTTTATCTTAAGAGTGTTCCTGCAAATTTCAGGAAGGTTCAAACAGATTGTAGTTTAGTTACTCCTTTGCAAACACACAGGTGAATGTTGCTGTAAACTGTTCTCCTAAACTCCTGCTTTTTTGTTTCTACTGTAGTAATCTACTTTTTGTAGACTTTAAGGATTTAGAACAGATGTGTTGTTCTGGGAATTTCTTAGTTATACTACCTGTTCTGTTTGTTTTCTAAGCATTTTAAATACCTCCCGCCCTGGTGCAGAGCTCAAACTCTCACAATATTGGGATTTTCTCATACACAGTGTCATTGCTAAGCTTTGGTCTGTCCTGTTCTAAGTGTTTCTGCCTTGTACTAAAGTAAACCTTGGGTCTGTCATATCTGGTGTCATCTCACTGCCCTTTTCTGGTTTGTTGTCATTAAATGAGGATTCAAGAAGTACAACTCTTTTTGACAACAAAAAAGCTTAAGCTGACTGCTAACTAAATTGAATAGTTTCTTTGAGGTTTTATCAACTACAATATAAAGTAAATCAGCAAACATCAATAAGCTTATCTTTAAAAATAAGTCTGCTCTCAGAACGAACATTACTATAGCTACTAAGTACAGTGACAGTAATGCAACAAAGATTTACTATACATAAATAGTTGAAAGGGAAAACAAGCATTTCAGAAAATGGGAATGTCTGCTGTAGCACAGGCCAGCTGGAGACAGGGTACAGTAGGTTAATGCTTTGAATATTTATGAAGCAGCCGTTGCAAGAACTTACACATTCTCTCAGTCTTAGGAATTGACAAGAAGTAAATACACTGTATTTTTTCTCTGTTTTTCTTATTGCTCTAAACCCCATGGAGAAATAATAAGAATTCTCCTGTGTGTGTCATTCACAGCAGTTTGGGAACTTGTGCAGGAATTAGGGAGGTAAGGAAAGTTGCCAGTGTGATGGCTGCATTCTGATGTTGCATACAAACTCCGTAAAATTGCATTTCAGCATGAACCTGGGGACCCAAGGAATTCATTCCAGTAATTACCATGCAACAGCTTATTTTAAGACAGTATTTTTTTATAGGAGATAGCTACACTACACTGTTATTCAGTCTAAAAGTGCTATAGGCTAAGTAAAGCAAAGAGTACACATCTGTGCCTGAAAACCATGAATGAGGTAAGATAAATCCTGCTGGTGTGCAGTATGTTTCGTGCCATACCTGCAGAAACATCACAGTGTATGGAAGAAGCTTTTTTAAAAGAATCTGGAAGATCTGGCAACTTTGATACAAAAGTATCAGAAGTTATTCTTCAGTTAGTGTTGCGTGCATTTTCGGTATATACCAACTTTCTCTGCAGGAAGGAATGTCACATCCACTTTTTACTTGCTGGTTACTTCCCCAGGAGAACAAAAGTTAGGGCTCATCAGCAACTCCCAAATGAGTACATACAAGCATACTTAGAGAAATGAATCCTGGGGGAAATTAAATTTGAATTGTAAGATCTGCTTCTGGGAGGTTTCTAGATGGAACAGCTGAGAACATGAGGGCTCCTAGCTGAGTCTGTGTGTTGGCAGAAAGGCTCCCAGAGAAGACTGGAGGCTTGACAGTGACTGGCATGCTTTGTCACGGAGTGGCTGGAAAACAGATCCCAAATCCTCCCTTCGTGCTAGTGAAAGCTGTACAAGGCAGGCTGCTACGCTGGTCTCTTTGTGCTTTCATGACAGCTTTCCATTCCCAGCAAAATTCCATTCTTGTGAGAAAATAAAAATAAAGCTTTTCTCCAAATGAGCAAGAAATGCATTCAAGTTTATCTCTCCTTGTTCTCCTACCACAGCTATTCCTGCTGTTTTTTACAGTGACTGCAGGTAAAACTGGGAACTCCAGCTCTTACAGATGAATCCAAATCAACATCATGCTGATGCTCACCACAGAGTTTCACAGATTTGTAAGACATCATGTCGTATCAGGTAAATAGGATTTGAGTCGCACTTCACACAAGGGAAGGCAAGAGAGCTTCTCTGGCAAGTGAAAAAGATGCAGCATGCTTTCAAAGCACCAGATTTATGAAACAGGAAAGTTGTCCTGGAAGTGTTTATTAGAATTATTTTTCTTCATCTTTTTGTCCCCAATTTCCCATGCTTTGGGGACTTCTTTACATTTATAGGCACATTTTGAATTCCATATAGCAAATCCTAGGGGATAACTATAGCTCAGTTGAAATGAAAGAACGTATGTAAATGTTACTATTTACAACTGAAAATGCTGATATTTCATGTTCAAATACCAGGGTTTTTAAAAAAATATTCCAGCAACTTTTTAAGTAGCAGCTTTGCAAAAGCACATGACAAATACTATTGTATCAGAACAGAAGCTGATCAGTCAGCTGCTTAAAATAAAATACAGTAACTGCAGGTAAGTAATTTTAGATAGACATGTAGTCTTTAGCTTAACCAGAAATAATCCCATTGTTTTGGTTTTATGAAATCTTTTCTTGTGCATATTAATTTATTGCTAAAAATTTAATTGCACAGATGCTTTCTTTTTCCAAGTCTGCTAACCGCAATCGTCAAGTGGTTTGTAGCTAAATGACAAAGGATTTGCGCAGACACTTTAGCCTGCTTGCTCTCAAAAAACACTGTGATCGTGCACCAGGAATTGACTTGTTGCTTAAACACATTAGAAGCTCAACTAAAGCCAACTCATGTTAAAGGCTCTGAGCTTTTGTTGACTCCTGGTGAAATATGCTGCATGAAAATCTGTGGCCACTCAGTCCTGTTGACTTCATACCATGATGACTCAGTTTCTCTCTGTGGCAGAAAACTCTGAATTGAGGCTATCCTGCTCCTGCGGTACCCACTCCCTCTCCTTACCCTCTGCATCACACCTGAAGAGCAAAGCTGGGACAGAGCAGCTTGGCAGAGGGAAGAGGTGGCGCTGCCTCCCTAGCAGATGGCACTATTCCATACATTGTGCGCATCCATATGCACACACGCTCACGCGTGCACAATGGAAAACCTGTCTGGAGTTCAAAGGAGCCACTTGGCTGTCCTTACAAACCGAGACCTTCATGGCTATCATTAAGCTGCACAGATCAACCATGCAAGGTTTTATTGTAGCAGGTAACTAATAATGCTTGGGATGAAGGTGAGCTTTCGTTTGTTATCAGCGGCACTGGGGCCAGGATGTACCTGAGCATCCAGCCCAGCAGCTCAGGTCAGCCTCACTGAGTTGCTAGCCAGTGGTTGAGTGGTCATCCCTTAGCATTGGTGTGTTCAGCAGCAAAAGTTCACACATAGACGTGCGAAGGCAGAATGCCAAAAATGTCAACGGCTGAGAAAATACAAATTTCAGTTTGCTAAATTTTGGTCTCTGTTTTTTAAACCAATTTAATATTTGTAAAGGCACAGAGCTGTGCTTTCCAGCTATGCTTTCCAGCATAGGCCTCCGTTGTGAAATTTTCAGTGATTATATTCAAATATTCGGTTTTGCTTTCTCGTTCATGAGTGTTTCTCAAGAAACATGGGCAGATTGACTCATTGTAAAATGAGACCAGCAGTACACCTTGGCTGACTTGATCCTAGAGAAAACAAAACACAAAACAAACAAAAACTTTATATTATGATTTCCTAAGCCGGTGGGAACAGAATCCTTCCAAAGCTTGAGACAGAAGATTTAGGAAGCCACTAATAAGCCAGTATGGGAGTTATTTCAGGAGCAATTTGAATCCCTGCTGAAAGCCCACTGATGGAGACTTAATAATCTGACTGAAAACTGGTTCTATAAGAAACCAATCACAGCAACAGGCCTCTCCTGCAGACGGTGGTGGGACTAAAAACCAGCGAAGACAGCTCAGTAGGAAGCAAAAGGTGAGAGTCTGCGAAGTTTCTACTCTACCCATCGGAAGGTGGTCATCTCGCAGGTATACACTTGCTCCCGTGACTCCTGTGGACCTGAGGTGGGGGTCCCAGGACAGGGGACCATCTTTGGGCTGACAACTGAGCAGCAGCTGTACAAGGAAGTGGCAGCTTCCTTGGTTGAGAAGGTGGCAATAGGAAGCTCTGACCATACCTTTGCACTTGCATACTCCTGGGAGGGGAAAAAAGACAACATCTGGGTTTTCTGCTTGAAGGAAAGAGTAATGAGTACTTCTAGCTAAATCTCTTCTGCACACTGAGCTGACAACAGACACACGTTTTATTTGTGAGGATGCCTGACAGAGGAGAGCATAGTGCGAGCTGTTTACACCAGCAGGCTGGAATGCAAGCCCCAATCAGAATTTTAAACAGAGTATGCGCCACTTCCTCAGCCTCAAGAACATGGACATGTGCTAATTCCCACTCAGACCTCCAGTTCTGGGGAAAAAACCCCACTTTGTCATAACCAGATTCTTCCTAGAGAAGCCCCCTGAAGTTAAACTCAGAGGGAGTCCAAAAAGACAAAGAGCCAAGGAAGATGGGGGAGAATGAGGTATATTTCTCAGCAAAGAGGCCATAGCAGAGACTTAACCCCTCAAAGGATCTTGATGTTTTCTAAGCTAAAAAAACAAACAAACAAGCAAAACAAATTAAAACGACAAAACCACCTTCCTACAAGGCAATGTTAACTTTTCTTTCTGATATTAAAAGCCAAGTTGGCTATAAAGTAAGCAGAAGCCAGGACAGGTATGGTTGCGTTGTGCACATCACAGAATCACAGAATCGACTGGGTTGGAAAAGACCTCAGAGATCATCGAGTCCAACCCTTGGTCCAACTCTAGTCCGTTTACTAGATCATGGCACTAAGTGCCATGTCCAATCTCAGTTTAAAAACCACTTGGAAACGGGGATGTGTGTTCGCAATGCCCATCGCTCCCAGCCAGATCAAGGATGGAGAAGGGCAGCACACATTAGATGAGTGAAAATACAGAGGTCTACTGGGGCTAAAAACCAGGGAAGACAGCTCAGTAGGAAGCAAAAGGTGAGAGTCCGCAACATTTCTACTCTACCCATCAGAAGGTGGTCATCTCACAGGTATACACTTGCTCCAGTGACTCCTGTGGACCTGAGGTGGCGGTCCCAGGAGAGGGGACCTTTGGGCTGACAACTGAGCAGCAGCTGTACAAGGAAGCGGCAGCTCCAGCACGACCCAAGCAACAATGAGCTCTGCCATGTGCCGAAAGCCCAGTTCCCAGAAGGAGGGGCAGGAGGTCAGCAGGGAACAGCTTGCAGTTAGTGCTGGTACAAGGGTCAGGTAGCCAGAGAGAGAGGTGATGTTCCTGGTTACACATCATAATTATGACATTACAACGAAAGATAAGGAAGGTAGTTTTGGACTATTCCAAGTTGGGATTTTGTTGCATTAGAATTTTGCAATCCAACCTTTCACGCGTTTCATGACTGAAAAAGGGCAGATTGTTTCCTAAAATAGTTGAAACTAATGGACGTGTCACTGCCCAGCTGTTTGCAGACTCAGAGTTCAAGAGCAGCAGCTTGATTTGACAAGCGCTTCCAGCGTGGGCTTGTTATCAGTTAGAGAAGGAAAAGTAGATTTGGCAATGTGCTGCCTTCATGCTGCACAGACATCAGGCAAGATGACATCTGACATCTGAAGCCTGTAAAGGACATTGCTAGTGCCAAGGTAGTTTTACCCAGGATGTCTGTTGGTGGAGAAACAACTGCAGCTTTCTGGAATGGTTGTCTTGCTGGTGGAGGCAAAAAGAGAGCAGAGTGGCAAGAACAGCTCCAAGGGCTGCAGGTCTTTGTGCAGGTTGTTCCTAAGCAGGAAAACCTTGGAGAATTGTCCTTCGTAACTCCTACTTTGGAAGAGGGCAGTGCATGTATCTCTGGTGGGACTTTTTGCTAGAATAATAATCTGCAACACTGGTATTTATCCCAGGACACTCTCAAGTGAAGCATTTTTTACATGGATCCTTGAGCTGAATGGTAAACAGTGCTTCTGGCTCTGCTTAGCAGGTTGGACAGAAGCAGAGACAGTTTTCTGCACCTATGGTGCTCCTACTGCTGCTATGATGCTTTTTGGTGTTAGTGGTCTTCACTGTCAAAACAGCCTTATATCCAGAATAAATACATTAAACAAAAAAAATTACCATGCAAGTTTTTTTGGAGCCTCCAGATGGAGCTAGTAGAGGGGAAGTCCCTCAACCTGTGAGCCTGGAGGATTTCAATACTTGAGCAAAAGAAAACAGACAAATCTTCTTCCAGCTCTACAGTTACAAGCCTGGGGGCCCAGGAAACTCTTGGACAGGAGAGGAAGAGGTATCAGCTACTCCTCATCCCCACCAGTGTGGACACTTGCCTCCATCCAACAGAGGACATGTCTACACAAAAAGTAATTTCTCCTTGGCAAGGAGAATAAACTCCAGAAACATGTTGTTTTAGACACGTGGTGCTAGCTCTGCTGGTGACCCTCTCTCCCATTCAGAAGCAGGAATAGCACTTGAGATCAAGTTATAAATTCAGGAAACACGTTCTGCTGCTGGCTCTGCAGAAGACATCCAGGTCAACAGCAGCCAGATAGTCGGCCTTTGCCCCTCAGCTTCTTTTAGCTGATATTTTCAACGTGAGTGCTGTCTGGAGGACCATGTTAAGGGCATGGTCAGAGTTTCCTTTCAAGCACTTTGGAGAAGACAGGGTGGCTGTGCACCAGGTGACACCGGTGTGAGACGCAAGCAGAGCAGGAAAGCTCAGCCACCTCTTAATCAACAAGTAAACCACAAAACAAGTAATCCTGAGCTATTAACTTATCCTCCCCTGAGAAGTTAAATACAGGTGTGGGTGGCTATGTTACTTTCGTGGGCTTTAAAGGTAAAACCTTTAAAGACTAGCAACGCTCCTCATTGTGAAATACTGTATTGCAAGAAACCTCAATGCTGTTTGGTAACAACTCTTTAGTGTCGAATGGTGGTGATGCTGGTGTTGATGCCTGCAGAGCACCCTGCTCCATGATAAACATCTGCTTCCCCTAAGAAACAGTGAGAGTCTCAAAGTTCTGCCTTGCTGGGGATAAACCAAGGAGATGAACCACATAGAGACTGTCCAGAGGCCACCTCTGTGGGTTTTGGCCTTGTTGATGTCACTGAATGGAAACACCTGGAGGACTACAGGAGCCAGCCGGAGAGTTACCAGCCATTCCCATGTCTCTCTGCAAAGCCACAGATGAAGTTGGTCTTTTTTTGGCAAGCACCGGGTGATTCATTTGCACATTGCACAGAGAAATAATTAATACAGACTCCACGTAAGCCATCATTCTTTCTAGCTGCATCACTGCAAAAATGGACGTGGGATAAATTTTCTCTTTGGTGCTCAGTCTGATAAGAATAAAATCTGAGGAACCATTTGGACTCAGCTGCTACAAACCCATTTCCCCAGCTGACCCGCACTCCCCATAACTGAAGTGCTGGCACCACCTCCCCAGTGTGGTCCCAGCTTCCCCAGTGGGGCTGGGCTGGTGTTAATGGGATTTGCCCGCCCTGGCTGGCAGTAGGGGGCAGCAGCCAAGTGCTGCTGTTCGAAGGCATGGTGGAGGATCTGAAAGTTTTGGGGTTTCTAAATCAGCCACTTATAATTTCCCTAGAAAGTCTTCTGTCACAGATGCTTTCTGAATTTATACTGATTCAAATTCTGTATCTGATGTCCATGCAGAATGCATCTGAAATTCAGGTACCTCCTACCCCAAATCCATGTGAATAGCTAAATATTAGGATTTTATTCTGCCAGACTATCACAAGTTTCCTGAAGGGAAAAGAGCTCTGTAGCAATATTTCTGGGGTTTGTTTGTTTGGTTTTGCATGAGCTTTCTATTATAAAAATACTACAAGTCTTTGTCATCTTGCTTGTCAGCAGCCAATAGTTCACTCGAATGTGTCATCACAGAATGTGTTTCTATTTCTGTTTCTCCATCTCTGTCCAGCACAGCGTATGTACATACCTTCCCAGCACTCCCGCAGTTGTGTGTTATGCAGTGAAGAGGATGTTTTCCTTCTGTAGAGCAGAACCGACATCCACCTCTGCCACCTTTCCATGTACAAGAAGTAGTTTACAAAATGCCATCCCTCCCTCCCTTCTTTATGTGCCCCCTTTCCACAGTGGACAGAAACCCAGTTCCCTGTCTCCCAAGCACACATGCCATTCACTGAAACCAAATCACACGAACTGCTCCAGCTCACGCCTGGAACAATATTTAGGTAAGCATGTTGCCGTGACCATGGGGACACCGATGCTTAAGTGCCTCCGATGTTTTGACAACTGATCTGTGAGTAAAAGGAACACATTGTACAACTTCTGGGGGCTGGCATCGTACTGAGCAAAGAAGGTGAGAGTTAAATGGAGGCAGGAGGTACAAGAAGCCAGAACACAGGATGGCAGGGCTGGATGATACTTGAGGGTGTCTCACTGCTCCTGCCCTTGCCTGCCAATCTGCCTGCTCAGAGCACAAGGAGGCAGCCAAGGGCCTCGGCAAAGCCGTGCCACGACTAGTCCCATCTGACAGAGCAGAGCACATCCTAACAAAATATAAAATAATATAAAAATATTATATGCTAAAATATAAAATAATAAAGTTGCTGTCCTGGTTTTGTTAAAAACAAGTTTCTCTTTTAGTGAATTTGCCTGTCAGCTAAAGCCTTCATATTAGCTGCATTTTCCTGAAGAGCCAGATGAATGTTTTGGTAGACACAGCAATGGAATGCGAGGTCATTGATAATAAAGGATGGATGTACTTCTTGCAAGAGGGGCAACAAGAAACAGGTGACCAAAACCCGACCAGCTGAAGTGTAACATCCCATTCACATGAATACTTTGTATAGAAGTGGGAGATCATGAGGATCTTATCCCTTTTCCTCATGGCTGACATTAGGAGAGGACCTTGCTAGTCATCCCTGCGAACTGAGGCCTAGTGAGAGACTGAATTCAGTTCCGGTCCAATCCAGGACTTCAGGTGCCAACCCTCTCATCTGCCGGAGAAGTTGTCGGGACTTTCAAGGTTGGTTTTGTATATTTTGTATTATTTTCTCTATTTTTATTGGTAGCATTAGTAAAACATTTTTAATTTTTCCAACTCTTTTCTCTCTGTCCTTCTTTCCCTCCCAGTCACCTGTCCTTAGTGGGAAGGGGGGAAAGGGAGGGGATGAAGCGGGAAAGAGAGTAGAGGGGGTTAACAATGCGTCTGCCAGGGTTTTATTGTCACCCCGCAATCAAAACCTCGACAGTTGCTAATACAATATTAAAAACTTAAATGCTCTGCCTAGTCTGCTTTATGTGTTTGTTACAAGCCTGAGATGGGCCAGATGTTCGAGTAGGGTGAAGCTCAATGGCTGCGCCTCACTGTCATTGGGCTCTTGCAGCCTTGGCTCGTGCCTAGGCCAGACTGGTGGATTAAGCTTTGCCCCCTCAGGATCTTAATCCCCCCTCTTTTCATCTGTTTTCTGCTTGTGATTCAGCTTCCCACTCCTGTTGCCCACTTGGCCAGTTAAGGCAGGTTTGCACTAAAACTGAAAACTGCAGTGGCCAACCAGTAAATGGAGCTGGCAGCTCTTGGAGGAGGTGTGGAGCAGATGGCGAAAGCCTTCAGGGCTGCCCAGGCCTAGCTGTTAGCACTTGGAGATTTTCGGTTGTACAATCATTGCTGAATAGTTTATTACCTGCTTGTTTCTTCATCCCACTCCAGCTCCTGGGGCTGCCTACCAGCACGCTGACGAGACTGTGTAAGTACATGAGCAGACATGTACGTTTTTGTATGTGTATCTATCTGTGTGTTGTATGACCTTCAACAGCACCCAAGGAAGATTGCCATCGTAAGTCCTGCTTGATGGAGCCGGTTTGTGGTTGTTTGAATGAACACTAGACCTCCCTCTGCTGAGAAGAAATCCTCTTTGGTTTCAGCCCCTTGGGAAAGCAGCACATCAGGATGGCTTTTTCAAGGCTTTGTTCTGCTCCCTCCCCAGCCTACCGTCCCTTTACTCTCAGTCAGATTCTCAAGGTCTTGCACTCAGATCTTTGTTTTCTTTAATAGCAGGCTGCCATCTGTCTGTTTGTCTTTCAGCCATCCCACACACTCCTGGCTCTCTTTCCATATTACTTACCACATGTATGGGTCTGAGACTCAGGTCCTCTGCATAATACACCAGTAGAGTTATTTGAGTCAGCAGAGACCAAGTTTTCCCCCCAACATCCTTGCTGGCATCCTAGGACTCACTTGGGTGGTGCCACTCCTTGCTCCCTGCTTTTGGGTCATTTCGGGGGCTTTGCCACTTGAATGGGGTGTCACTTTGGCTGACATGCCTGGATCTGGGCCCTTCCACATTTCTTCCACTTTCTTAGGTGCCAAAGCAAGACAAGAGCACTGGCAGGCACAGGGAGACTGCATGTGGGTAGGTGGGCTCTGCAGAATGTCCTGCAACCCTTGTTTTGTTCCTCCATCCCTCTTCAGCTTCCCTCCTTTCAGCTGGTGAGCAGTAGATCTGTCATGTCCTCTACTAATCCCATGGAGTTCTCCTAGCTTGCTGGCAACATGTGGCAACTTCACAGAGTTGCAAGAGTCCCTAAAGGTCTGCAGGACATGGGAAGTGTGGGAGAACAAGCCTCGTTGTTGCCAGCTGCATGTATGTCTGCACTGATGTGGTGTGTGTGTCTCTCCATTTGAATGCGCATGGAGACAGTCATGCAAGCACATTGGGATTTATTTTACTAAGTTGGAAATGCTGAAAGTTGCTTTGAGTGGAGAAGACACTGTGAGGTTGAATGTGATGGATAAAGACTTGAAATCTATGGGCTTTAGCTGCACCTCCACGTCCCCACATTCACCCTACTACAAAAGCATCATGCTAATGGTGTTATTTGAAAAACCAATTTTCCTGAAGAGTTTCTAGGCACAGGAAGAGAACGGAAGGGCACCCACGGGCTGAGGTTGAGCAGCCAGTGCCTTCTGTGCTGGAGCATGTGGGGAGTGAGGAACCCTATGGTCCAGCCATGGTGAGACACCAGCCCTCTCTGCAGCAGTGATACACTGACATGGGTGTGTTGCCACCCGGTCTTTGCATGGAATGCAGTGCAGACTTGCCCTGCTCATGCCCATGGTGAGATAAAGTTGAAAAAAATGAGAGAAAATGAGAGTAGCGTGGAAGGGTGGTGAGGCTCAAGGCGCAGATAAGCTCCCTGTGCTTTCACTTGGCAGCTGCTGGAAGTTGTCTTCCTTCAGCAGAAGAGGCACAAGCTACTTTACAGCCTGGGAGGGAAGCTAGTCCTCATCACACCCCACTTTTGCCTTTTCTGAGCCTTTCTTGCTTTGAGGCCACCTGGTCACCTTGCTGAGGCAGTCATTTCTGGATGTTCCTGTAGAAGCACTCAGTTAAATTATTTATGCATTACGAACATGCATAAGAACCAAAATAAACAATGACAAAAATAGTTGCTGTTTCTCTATTTGGATGTCCAGGTGACCAGGCAGTATCTAAGCCTGTAGGCAAAGCAAAATCTGCAGGAAGGGACTACATTATTTGTTTTACCCACTGACGCATTTGGGAAAATCAGACTCTATTAGGCAAGCAGGTCTTCACAGGAAGACAAAAATCCTTGTTTTTTCCAAATGAATCACTTGGATTAATTAAAAAAAAAAAAAAAAAAAAAAAGTAAATCTTTGAGGAAGAAACAACAAGAACAGGCTGTGCAGAGAAAGGAGGTAAAGTCATCTTTGCTGCAAAGGCTAATTTTACATGTAGGTCACCTGACTGGGCCACCTCCTTGACTAGCATTGATGCTTTTGATGTGTACAACAGATGAATTGCAGATGTGTGGGTGGGCTGCTCTGGTCCCCATCATCAGAAGGTTATTTTATGAGCATGACTGTTCCTTCATGTCTTGGGTAATCCCTTCTAGTCGACTCAGGCCAAGGTTCACCAGACACCTAGGATCTGCCTTGAACCCATCTGTCCTCTGTGAAGCCAGTAAGAAGACTCACACCACATCTAACTTGATAATGCAATGTTATGCCCATGAGAAAAATGCCTGTGAAGGCTTTGTACTTACAGAGATTTTGTGCAGGGAGCAGAGAGATCTCATAAAAAACAACTTGTGATCCCAGGTGATTAGTCTCATGCTAAAGAAAGCAACAAGAAGAGTTCGGACAGATGGGCTTTCCACTAGGAAGCCAGCATGACAAATGCACTAGAAATGAATAGCGTGTCACCTCTTTCCAGTATAAAAAATAAACAGGTTTTCTCTCCTGTAGGCCATCCCAACCTTTTCTTCATACTCAGCGTGACAACAGTGAGTTTTTCACAGGTCTTCATCCTGATTGTATCATACCCCTGCCCACGTCCAGCCAACAACAAACAGTTGTGCCATTGCTATTGGTTATTTTGCAGAGACAGGACGTTACTGCAGAACATGGCTCCTGTTGCTGCCACTGTCTGAGGAAAACAAGAATCTGCTGCTAGGAGCAGGACCTTTCTGTGCTAGAGGCCATCCTTTATCACAAGCACATGGCAGGCACAGGTCCAGGAGGGGAAAAATGTCTACAGACATACACACGCATTGCTGGTGCTGGAAGGACTAGTGCTTCCTGTAAACCCTTGAAGAAAGAAAATGTGTTTTGCAAGAAGAATACCAAGGGTTGTTCCTCCAGAAGGACAAAACGAGCACTGGGATAGCTTCAGGCTGGGAAGGAGTTTTAAACACATGCAGCAAGTGGAAAAGAAAGCACAGGTAACATATCCTTCTTAGTGCCTAATAGATGTTAATTAACTTCATTTTCAAGTTTCCGTCAGTGAAGAGCCCATGTCCTAGCTTGGTTTTGATTCCCTCTGGCCTAATTGCCCATTTCTCAAAGATTTTTGTTTTAAAACCTCAGGAATTTGAAAATAATGGGTTTCTGGCCTTATTAACCAGTACTGGGTCCATTTGCCATGTAGCTGTAGAATTGCCCCCATTAGAAGGGATCTCAGGAGGTTCCTTGTCTAACCCACGCTCAGAGCAAGGCTGACAGCAAGATGTGACCAGGTTGCTCAGGGCTTTATCCTGTCAGGTCTTGAAACCAAGGATGAACACTGGACAGCCTTTCTGGGCAACCTGCTCTGGTACTTACTTAACCTCATTGTTATTTTTTTCTTCTAATACCTAGTGAGAAAATCCCCTCTTTCAATTCATGTCCATAATCTTTCATCTGCTGTGCACCAGTGTGAAGAGCTTAGCTCCGTCTTCTTAGCAACCTCCTTGTAGGTGTTGGAAGACCACATTTAGGTTCCCTTGAAGCCTCCATTTCTCCAAGCTGCACAAGCCTCAGTTCCTCAGCCCCTTGTCATACACTACCTTGGAGGTATTCTCTGAGCTGTTTCCAGTTTATCAACACTGCTGTTGTAGTGGGGGCCCCAAAACTGGACGAAGTATCCAGATGCAGGCTAAAAAGTGCCAAGTAAAGAGAAATCATCACTTCCTCAATCTACTGGCTGTGGTTTGATCTAAAAGTGATGAATACTCAGGGAGACCAAATCACTCATGCAACATTTTGGGTTTTGTCTGAAATGGGCACTAGCTGCTAAGAAAATTATTAGGAGAAGACTGTGTGTTTTATGGAAATTATACATTAGACTTGTCCGCTTTAGTTCCCACCTCCAAATTTGATGTTTCATGTTTCACCTCCCACCAGGCACACTGGCAGTTAAGATATTTTGGGCAGATGGTAGTGCACTGAAGAGGTGCTGTTTCCCTGGAGCCAGCCACCAACACCTAAACCAAAAGTGTCACTTGAACCACGAGGTGTCCCCACAGGGCAGCTGCATGGTCTTGGGGAGGCCTTGGAGGGAAGCCACAGGAGAATACACAAACCTGGAGTGCTGGACATGAAGATCTGCCTCTTGATATTTCTCTGGGTTTTTTTTGGTAATGGTCCAATGTTTACATTTTGGCTTATGGTAGAAACATAGATGCCTTTTTATTTGGAGAGAAAAAGACCTGATCTTGCCCAGTGTCTCTTGGATCTCTACATGGAGTAGATACAATGTAAGTGCAAGAGAGAACAGACGTGCCAGTTACCTTGACCTTCCCTGTTTCCACTGCACTGTTGTCTCAGGGTGCCTGCCAGGCAGAGGCAGAGAAGTGATCTAGAGAAATGATGCTTCTTAGACAAACAGTAACATCAGAAAAAGTGATAATTTTGATGCAGAAGGTTTCCATCCTAGTTCCTGGTCTTTTGATCCAGAGAGTAAAAGGGTGGTATAAGTCTGTTTAAGTCCTCATAGAGATTACAGCAAATGGGTCTTGAGGGTATCAATTCTTGCTGCTGTATGATTGTTTCTACAAAGTGAGATTAGAAATTCCGATCATGTCCCAAAATATGCTGGAGTCTTGGCATTTTCCCAAGCAGTTCAAATTCTCTCAGGCAAAGAGGTCAGCAGACGCAATATCTCTTTGTGAAGCTCTGAGCCACTTGATAGACACAACCGAAAGCACCACCACAACGTGAAACTAGCTTTTCTTCCTTTTCACCCAAGCAAAGAAATAAAATGCTTCATTTTGGTTCACAGAGAAACATTTGATGATGGAAGAAAATCCCAGAGATTTCATTTCTTTTTGGTAAGTGGGGAAAAAAAGGTGGCTCAGAGTTTCTATGTTTAACTTTCTATACTTCTACACTGCACTATCAGGCCTCCCACTCTTACTGCTATTAACTAAATAAGACTGTTATTCTAAAATACAACACAGGGTTTGGCTGATGTTGATGTTCTTCAGCAGACCAGAGAAGTCAACAGAAAGAAAGACCTAACTGAAAAATATCTGTTGAACAGTGTCCCCAAACCTACAAGCTAGCTGCTTTGAGACATGACTCAGAGTGACCTGCATGGAAGGTCCTTGGTCTTTCAACTGGCTCTTTTAACCTGGATAAATGATCTTGGTCACATGACGAGTGGAGAGACTCTTATTTTGGCTTTTGGCATGGAAATTGCCCATGGTGTGCTCAGTGAATGCAGGAGCTGGACGGTGTATGCCCTGTAACCGCCTTCACATATTGGCTGTATAGAGGACAGAGGTACCCCATGGCTGAAGGTTACTGCAACTCCTCTTCCAAATCCAAGGCTGCCTTGTTACAAACCACCAATGACAAACTCTGGGAGCTGACATTCATCCCTCTTGAGGCACTCGAGAAAGATTTTGTGTTGAAACGTCTGTCAGTACAAAAAACCTGCTTGAACTCTGTGGAAAAAAAAAGTCAGAAATACTCCCTACAAAGTTTATCTTACTATCTATCTTAATCAAAAATACAAGTCATAAAGTCCGCGAAAACTTCATCAGTGAAAGGAGGGCTGTCACATTCCGGACCTTTATTGCAAGTGCCGCAGCTTTTCTTCATGCTGTGTGCCATCTGGTTCCTGCCATGTCCACAAGGGAGGTGATGAGGCCCACACCTACCCAGGTGTAAAATTTCTCTTGGCAATGGCAGTGATACCTGAGCAATTATTAATAAATAGGTGTCTGACTCACAAGGCTCCTGCGTGGTGCTTCTCTGCCTGTGACGTGGGCAGCACTGCTGGGCTGCCTCATACAGCTTTCACTAGCACGAAGGGAAGATTTGGGATCTGTGTTTTCCAGGCACTCCGTGACAAAGCACGCCAGTCATAAAAGGCTGGGGAAGTGACTGCAAAAGAGCTGTCCATCCACGTATCAGGCACACAGTCAAACAAGTGGAAGAGTCGTAAAAGAAGTAATAAAAGACTACTCAAAGTTTACCTTGGCTTTTGTATTATTTAATTAGTATTCTGGAAATGTAAACATTGGGGTATCATGGCACAAAGGCACTCCTGCATATTTTTTTAAGAAGGCTGAACTGAAAAAGGTCAATAAACGCAGTTTGAATGACCTCAAACTGAAAATCAAAACCACAGAGATGCAACCTGATCAAAGCTGTCTTGTGGTGTCCCAACCATTTTTGCTATTGATTTTGACTGGAGTTTGGTTATGGACTTTGCTAAAAGCAGGACCAGGCACAAAATCGATGCTACTTCTCACTCTTATTTTCAGTCCATTATATGCTATTGATAGCATCAAGTATTTTTCATCATGACAAGTTTTTAGTTCATGAGCTTCATCTTAAGATACCTTTTGCCTATACAAAAGGTAGACATTGTACTGTCCAAACAACTTATCTGTAATGAGATCCCTCATTTTCAGTTTTAGCACCCTTCCTTTTCTTTTTGCATTGTCTGCCATTGTCTTCTGTTTACTTCAGACAAAAGACCTATTTTATTTTTTTTTTTCCATTTTAGAATTGGTTGAGAATAATCCTTTTTAATGTGCTTAATAAGAAAAAGAGATTTCCTTTTTTTTTTCCCTCTCTCTGAACAGCAGGTGTGGTTTTGATTCTAGCTGAGGTTAACTTATGTTTTGAAAGCAAAGTGGAGTCAGGAATGGTGATTAAGAGTATGAATTTCAAGGGACAGGAGAAAATGAGCAGATGAGTCAAAGGAGCCAATAGCCTGAAGCTCACAAAACCAGCATCTGAGCCCCCAAGAGAGAAGACATGAAAATGAAACATGTGACTCTGGTAGGAAGACAACCTGTCTGAGAAGACAAGGATGTCACCTTTAGGAATAATGGCAAAACTACCAAGTCTGGGAGAAGGGAAACATGGGCAGAAATAGGGAGAATTAAGGGCCATGGAGAAGGAAGGATCGATTAATGCTGTGATAAGGAGAAAGCAGATGAGCAGCCACAACAGAAGGTGCCAATGGAAGGTAGATGGAGAAGAAGCTGGCGTTTGGAGATGCTGGGTGGATGGTAACCATCTTACAGCCCAACCCCATGTGAGACAAGTGGCAGCATCGTCGCACCTGGTGTGTCTTTGAAAGAAGCTGGTGGGCTACCAAGGTCCAGTAGAGGCTGCAAGGAGACAGCTATGAGAGCACATGCCAAGAGAACTGTCTGTGCCATGCTGCACCTCTGCTGTGTTTGCTTTGGCATTAGCAAGGCAAATGAGGTTAACTAGGGTGAAAGGCAGAGTACAGATGGCAGCCAGAGTGGATGGGGATGGGGCTAGGGGAGGTGTGCTGCTCAGGCAACTCCAGTTGTCACTGCCGTGAAGAAGTCTGTGCACATGCCAGGAATTGAGGCTGCGGGAAAGGCTTGGGAGGAAATCATACAGGTCAAAAATCAAGACTGAGGCAGCAACAGCAGGAGAGCCTGTGCTTGGAAATGATCCTGGGTGCAAAGCTGGGGCAGGACTTACAAAACATTCAAAAAATGAAGGAGAATGTTACTCTCATCACCACTGAGCTAACTCTTTCGGTTCAGTCAGGAGAATGGGGAGGGCTGTAGGGACCCTCCGTGCTGGACAAGGTTCTTGCCGCCAACCCCAGCCAGACCATGCTGCAGCGGGATCTCTCTCTGGAGCTAGTAGGGGTCCAGCACAGCTCAAGGAGAGGGTCTGGAGGGGCAGAGAACAGTAATTTCTTCCATTTCTGGACATAGTTTCAGCAGTCAGCTGGCTGTATCTAATGGCCAATTTAATCCAGGTGTGCAGCAGCACTGAGGGCAAGCAGCAGCCGGACGGCTCCTTCTCTGGCAGTGAATGCATGGAGCATCCTGCAGCAACTCCTGGAGCTGAAGTGTGCTTGGAAATCCAGCTGAAACCCAGCTGCAGCAAAAAGACAATGCAAGAAGAGACGAGAGGCAAGAGTCCAAGCTGAAGAAAACAGCATCAGGCTATCCATGCTGCTCCCACACGATTTCCTGGTAGTGCTTTTCTAAGACTGCTCATGCCGTTGTATGCCGGAGTTACTTGGAACAATCAGGACATGCCTCACCTTTTCTCCTGACTCATATCCTGGTGTGCTATTGAGTACGCAAAAGTTGCAAAATGTTTCAGGCCACCATCATTTAACCATTTTCATCCAAGCCCATAAGCTGACCTGGCAGATGTCTGGAAAGCAGATGGTTCCCAGGGTACCATATTTCCTGAAAACATGTGCTCATTACATCAAATGGAGACAGCACTCTGGTATGTAGACTTAAAGGCTTTTCTTCCATTTATGCTGCTTTGACAGAATCAATATAATAAAGACGAATTGTTTGGACAAACTACAGTTTCTCTTCCAGACTCCCTGGAATGACCACATTTGTGTTAGTTTTTGTACACGAACACAGGTTTTCAAAGCTTTATTAGATTTATTTGAAGGGGAAAGAAAAGGCAAATCATTAATCCATACCGTGCCCACTTCTGTCTAGCTGTGTCACAGGAGATATGATGGGGCTGGGAGGTGAATTTGCACAATCCTATTCTACACCCTCGCAGTGTAGCTGTAAAATTGACACTAAATTTGAGCTCTCGAAGTGGTCATCAATTTTCAACAGAGCAGAGAAATATAAAAAAGATAGAAAGGCATTAGCTATGTTTACATCCAGTACCTATAAGTGCTGAGTATTGTCAGTGCAGCCCTCCTTTTTTAAGTGTTTCTTCCCCCCCTCTTTTTTTATGACTTGATCTCAAATCTGCTTCATTTAAGAAGTGACCGTTTCACAGGTGATCCAAGATTTTCTTTGCTATATGTAAAACTGCAAGTGCTGCACTGGTGAAGCACATTGTAAGTGCTGCAAGGGAAATCATGCCAGCTGGGGTAAAAGGAATGGTTTGGGTCTATCTCCCTGGAGAGTTTCATTCAAAGACACATAAACAACTTCTCCCAAGCAGTTGTGGAGCAGACAGAAAAAAGAACTGTAATTAAAAAAAGCATACAAATCAGTCTCAAAGAGTTAAATCAGAGCTGGAAGGATAGAAGAGACGGTGTTATGTTATTTGTGTAGCTATTCACCCTATCCAAAATGGGAGTAATGGCATCAACCTAACTGAAGGCTTTATTCACTGCCAGTACTGTGCACAATAACTGAGCTCCCACATTATTCGGCTTACCATAACCACTGCATTCCTGAGAGAAAAAGCTTGCACTGGATGTAGAACAAAGTGGATGCACTGCAATAAATGTTAATATTTAATCACCTGGAGTTTGCTAGCCCTCAGGCACATGCAACAGCAGAAGCTGGAGCCTGGGAGCAGGTCCTCCACTCACTGTGTGCACACACTGCCCTGCTGATACCAAGGACAAAACATTGAACTTTCTAAAATCCCTTGATAAGACGGACTGAATCAACCTACAAGTTGTTGTCACTGAGAAAAACATTAAAAAAGCAGGTTTTGCTTTTTCTGTAATAGCCCCACTTGATATCGAACTGGACTCAAAGGCAAACCAAAGATTTTCCTAGTTACTAAGAGCAGAAAACTTACTCATTCTAACCACGCAATGTATCTCTAAAGCAATATTTAAGCTGCTTTGTATTTATTTCATCTGGCCTTTCACTCTGCAGGGCTGACAGGTGATGGGCAGACGTGGCCATCCATCTGGGAAAGGCGGATCAGCCAGGGCAGAGCTGGCCTCAGTTTTGAGCGCTGGCATTTGTCCAGCTCTCATCAGCTCTCACCTTCAGAGGAGAAGTGTCACCAAGTCACGGGTCCCATCTGCTGGCACCCCAGCCAAAAATACCAGGCCTGACTTTTGAGGATTTAGAGAAGGAGTGGACAACAAGCGGAAGATGTATTGTTAGGAAGAAGAGCTTATTTTTATAGCTTGCTCCTTTTCCAAGGAAGCTGTTGAACCAGCTGGAATACAAGACGAGTTTTAAAAAAAGGAGGTTTGAGACATTCAAACAACTATAAGCTAATGAGGTCTGGGTCATGGCATCTATCATGTTCCTACCAGGGAGCTGCTGAAGTCAGAGTAAGATTCAGTGAAAAGGCATGTCTGGATGAAACCGGGAATTAAGTCTGTGTGGTAAGCTTACTGTCCAGGGAGGAGCCACTCTGTGGTGCAAGACTTGAGCAGTCACAGGATGGGATATTGCTTTTAGGGGGTTTAGGCTGTTTTGCCAGCTCTTATTGAGTGACTAGCTGCTGGACTTCCTTATAGGACTTTTTCAAGAAGATGGTGGAAGTCACAAAAAGATTTTATTGTCCCATTCCCACCTGCAAAGTTCCTGTGTTCTCTCCTTTGCCTCTACCGGCATATTTCAGGGTCTTGGTGTCTAATCCAATACACAGCCACAGCTACATCCCTTTAGCCCTGTTGCTCCATTTGAGAGAGTAATGTCAGAAAAAGGTTTATCTTCCAGTGTTAGCTCCGGAAACCCACCCTGGCAGGGCAGCTTTGAGTCCTGTCTCTCCCGAGAGCCGGCGATTAGCAGGTGTTGCATTAGAGCTGCTTATGTGGGCTCAGTTGCACTGGCTCAGCCCTATTTTTAGCCAGGGCTGAGTTCATGGCCAGGGCTGTGGGGCTGTGTGAAGTGATGGACGTGCTACAGGACAGCAACCCTCAAGGTTTCTGATAAATCCTTGTGGTCCCCCAAAAGTAATTGAACTGCATAATCACAAGCAAATGCAGCCTTAGGACCTCAAATTATTGCTTTTGGCTCTGACACAAAACCCCAGTTCTTTGCCTTAGCTGGGTACCAGGAGATCTTTAGATTTTCTCGCCGGTGGATGGAAGGATTCTGCCAACCCATCTGAGACTCCTGCACACAGCCTGAGTGTCCTCACACCTGCACGATGGAGAGGTGCTCAGAGGCGATCACCAACCCAACTAGGATGGGTGCAAACAAGAGCAGGTTCAGAGCCATCAGCATTCAACTGGATGTTATATGTGCATCCATCCAGGGCATATCTTATTTTAGGAGAGGTGGCAAGGCTCACTGACACATCTCCTGGGAGCCAAGTAAAAGTCACACCAACAAACAAGGATCTATTTTAATCATAGCCCTGACAACTGTCCCTCCTCTGGGGGCTTGAAATGTCATCTTAAAGACAGAGGGCTTGGTACATGCTGTACAGTTTAATGAAAAATGTCACGTGTGGCCTCGTGGATAGAGGTTTGCTGAGTTATACTAGGAAAATTAAATACGAGTCACACTCCAGCTGGGTTTTGCATCACTACATTGACCATATTACATTTGTTTTTCATGTGATGATAGTGGAAGGCCAAATTCTGTCTTTGCATACCCAAACACATGTGCTGTCGTTGAACCGGGACCCAGGACAGCACAGATGGGTTGATTCACCTCTCCTCAGTAGCAGAGCATGTTTCTTTAATACAAACTGGACGTGACCCACTGCGAAGCAGATTTTGGTTCATGTTCCCTGCAGTTTTTTGCGTATACTTCTAAATCTGGATACGCTTCTCCCCCTAATTTTGTATGGAAATGGCAAATCTCTCAGTGAGTCTCATTATAGCCCAGAATTACAAGCCAGTCTTGGAAAAAATATTGTATTCAACGGGAAAAATTCCTAGTAGAATTATTGGTAGGAAATGTAAAACTGAGAAAGGCAATGAAGTGTTGTGAAACTACAGCATTTTAAAACTTAAATTCCTCTTGGTGTTCACAGTTTTCTTCCTTGTGTTATGCCATTTAATAATTAGATGGTGAATGCTTGCAGACAGAATTACTTATAAAGGATTCACTTTACAGCAAGATACAGGTTCAGTCCTAGCAGTTGCTCATATGAGTAAAGTTGCTTGCTTATACCCTTGTTCAAAGGACTAGGAAATGAAATCTCTTTAACTGAATAGCACTGGCCATCTTATTTTCATTTCTCGAGTAAGACTTCACAAAAAGTTGACAACAACTGCTGAATTTCAAAATAACAATATATGGCAAGAACTGATGACATGCATTTAGCATCTGCTCCCAATGAAGCTTTCGGGGAACAGATAACTGGATAAAAAATGAGGACAGGGATCACATATAAGAATAGCCCTTCTTAAGTACTGATGACAACAGACACTCTGTCTCCTGCATTAGGAAAATGTACTAGTATTGTACTGCTGTTTGTTGTTTAACCGCAGAACGACTCACAGCCACTGAAAATATTCCACTGAAGACCTAGTGTGCTGCAGAGTCCAACAAGGGTGTATTTCTAAGGGGAAAAAAAGCACAGAATTGTCTTCTCCTCCCCATCTGAAAGGGGTACAAGAAGACAAAAGCCACTGGAGCCAGTGGGACCGGGATGAAAAACGGCTCCATGACCCTTCCCTGTCTCTCTCTGCAGCGGTGAGAGATGAAAAGCACACTCAGCGTGTGGTGCCATCAATGCAGGGATTGTAGTGTGACTTTCCCTTCCTTCCCGAGGTCCATCTGCAGCCTTCCCGGCACAGAGTTGTCTTTTCAATATCTCCTGCTATTTTCGGTGCCTTTTAACCATCTCACCATGTGACCAGCTTGGCCTCAAAATGCCACTGGGGACACAGCCAGGGTCTGCTCCAGAAGAGCAAAATGGGAGCACTGGATCGACCTGGAAGATACGGCAAGCTGTGCACAAGGAATTACAAGCCATTACCTTATTACATGCTTGAAAAAAGGTACAGAGAATTTCAGCTAGCCTGAGCTCTCCCCAAAACCCATACAGGAAAGATTTAATGGGAGTGATGCACTGCCAAATTCTTCGCTAGCCAGCACCCCTCCTCCCTAGCCCTGTTTTTCTAACAACAGGGCATTAATTTCTCTTCTCACCAAGCATTATTGCCTTGTCCAGCATTTAGCTTTTAAGCATCTCATGCCCCTGCAAAGGCTGCACTCTCTTGTGTGCACCCTGAGCTAATTTATATTTGCTGTTTAAGCTGGAACATTAATTCGCCTAGCAACCATAGATATTTTTTCCATGCTGGTTTACTATTATTTATGTGTGTTCACAATGACAGCTCTGCTATCTACAGATTTTCTTAGGGCAGCGTTTTCTTGTTTTTCCTCCACACTAGCTCCTCCACAGCAGCTCAGCCAGGTGCTGGTGCCTTTGTGGGAGCAGGTGCAAATGTACAAACCTAAGCCACCTCTAAGTTCAGCACCTCGCTTTCAGTAACCAGTTATTTGGCCTTAAAGTATCAGAGGGTGCACTTTGTTGGGCTGCAGATATCTATCATCTGCTCCAGGCTACAGTCCCTGTAAAAGGGCTTCTTGGAGACATCGTGCTGCAGTGCTTGGCTGCTGGCATCACACCAGCTCCTGGTGCATATGGGATGTGTGACCCAATTCCTCTTGTGGGCCTGCTAATGAGCCAGGAAGTAAAATGCCTCTTTTCTCACTTTGTTTCTGCTCCATTTTGGCACATGCAGGTGGGTATTTTTAAAGCATGTTTCTCTTTATGTCAGTTCCAATAAGGTCTGCCCTTTTCTTTAGGTGTCCCTGACAAAGGCAAAGAAAACCTTTTCTGCATGCAAGATGCCCACTCTGCTCAGACGCCTCTTTACCCATTGCAGAGCTAGAGGGGAATGGTTTGGGACAGGGCTGATTGGCTTGGCCAAAACTGCCCAGGGCTGTGCTAATGATTTACTCACAGAAGGGATCAAGGTCCTGTGCTTGAGAACATCCCTGGCCACCTATGCAGCACACATGCCAGCATAAAACTGAGCTGTGTGTCCAGGGTAGAGGCATTAGACCTTTTCCTCCTGGGTTTTTGGATACAGAGTGGGCTGATGGAGTGGTTCCTCCTGTAAATACATTTGTTTGGCAAGGGAGCTGGCAGCCTGCTCCTCCTCTCCTTGGGAAACATGAAGCTGCTGGAATATTTCTGTAGCTCTTTTTCTTAAGGCTTTTGTTAGACACAGCTTCACAATCATCCTGTCCAAGCTGGGAACAAGCATTTGAGATGGCTTTTGGCACTGGGGGCCAACTGGCAAAGAGCAGGTTGTATCCACACTCTTAAACTCTCTTCCTCCCCAATCATGTCCAAAGTGACTTGGAGGAAGGTCACCAGTCAAGTGTGAACTGGGACGCTCTGAAAGGTTGAGATGAAGTCACAGGGGATCCATGTCCTGTGCTGTTGACATAATTATGGCAGAACTGCAGGATTTACAGTAGTGCTAGAGACAGCCCTGACATTTTAAATTCTGTTTCCATGTTTCCTACTTGCTAACTCACTTGTTGCTAGAATTTTCCAGTTTTGCTTTGGTGCAAGGTCTCCAAACAATCTAAAACCTCCTGAGCTTCGGAGGAGACAAATCAGAAATGAGCAGCTGGGTCATTATTTTTAGAAGAACCCCAAATCAGTCTCTGAGCACCCTATCTGTGGGAAAAGCGTGGATTTGAATTTAGATGGCAACTTTGCAGCTCTGGCATTCCTCTGACCTGGCAGCTGTTGTGCTGCAGAGGCTGGTATAGCTTCTGTCCTCTGTGGGGTGTAATCCAGCCAACACAAGGACAACAAGGGAGGCTTTTCTGATTTTCCCAAAAAACATTGTGTTTCCCAGAAGACTGTAGCTGTGGCAAACAGAGACCACAGCCCACATGCTGATGCAACAGGGCTGGTGTTGAAAGCCCAGCATGCTGCTGCTCATAAAGCAGAGGAGCAGATCTCCCAAGCTGAGGTCGATCTCGCCAGTGACAGAACTTCATAGCAAAGCTAGAGCGTGTCTGGGAGTGCCCTCTGAGCTGCTCATGGTCCAAAATGCTCCTCTCGCATATGGGACAAGGGGTGGGCTCAGGACTCCCCTCCTTCTAGCTGGTCCAGAGGAACTGGCTGCCTAGGAGAAACAGAGAAGGAAAATGGAGGAAAAAACATCATGGCAGAAGTGGTTGGGGAAAAGCAGGTTAAGAGTGGAAAGTGTCTGCTAAGAGAAGTCCTAAAAGGAAAAGTGAGGGAAAATGAGAGGAAGTTGGAAATTGCATCCACCAAAAGGATTGCAGGAAGTCCATGTTCTCTTTTTTGTATCAGCTGCAATCAGGACATAATCCAGAGTGTTACGAGCTCCATCTGTGCCAGTCCTTTGCCCCACTCTGCCTCTCTGTATCCTGGTGCAGCATCTCTTACAGATCAGACATTCAGACAGGTGAGGGTAGCAGGAAGGTTGCAGGACATGAAGAAATATTTACATATTTTTATATGATTTAGTATGAGATCGCAAAGCCATGGAAACATGTATTATTCTTTAAATCAGAAAATGCTTGTATACATACATACACGTATTTATTTATGCACAAGCATTTCTTCCTCATGCAGAAACAGGTTGCTTCTCAGTTCTCCATCCTACTTAACCCATAATTTCTCCTAAATGAGCCAATACAGCAGCCCAAGCTCTAGTTTTGTTGACAGAGGGATCCATGCTGATCCTATCCTCTCCACTAACCCACTAGGTGTGGGGCCGCCACTGTGTTATCCCACAGCTTGTACCTGTTTCCCACTAAAACCTCCCGTTGCAGGAAAAAAGTCCTTCCTAAGATCTCTAATCTGCTGACAAGCAAAGGTGATGGCAGAGGTTTCTGTACTCCCACTTGCCTGGAGCATTGGTCCTGGGGAAGGGCAGGACGCCTGGGTTGAAGGAGATGGAGTCCTGGTTTCCACCAGCCAGGGTCAGGCTGTTCTCCCCGATACTGCCAGCTGGGCATACTGGTTTGGCTGGATTTTCATGTTCTTTTACGTATCACAGGTTACCTTCATACAGCAGCACTATCTCTACATATGAAAGGGCTGATCTGCCCTGGGAAGCGAGTGGGAGGGAACCTGTAGTATTTTGGCTTCTCGGCATAACCTTCTATGCATTCCCAGATGCTGGTCCCCAGGACATTGCAGTGCCCAAGGTGAGCAGAGGAGTCTCTCCCAAAGTTCAAAGACACAAGCTACCTCCTGCCTGCTCCATCCCGCAGGTTCTGGGAGCTGCTGAGCTTGGAAGGAGCATGCTGACCAGCAAAACACCCTGCATTATTTTACTCAGGGAAAGCTAAACCTTTGGCTGTAGCTATTTGCTGACTCAAAGCTGTGACAGATGATGCTGAAATCCAAATGTCACCGTGGAAGTAACCTTACACTAGATAACTGGGGTCGCAGGTCTCATGACTATTGTCATATTTTTGAAACCGTGTTTAGCCTAGAGATAAGGCTTCCTTCTGCAGCTTCCTTCCTCTGCCAAGATAACTGCCTTGTGTGTGCAGTCCTCTGCCCTGGGACACACCACTGGTGGCTTCTGAGAGGACCCTGTGGGTGGGGACAGAGCAGCTCTGGGGCTTCTGGGGCTGGCAGAGTGCTCTCCATTTTGGGGAGTGTGGTTCTTCCCTGTTTGGGACAAGCGCTGGCACCTTGTCCCCAAATGGTCACCCCCAGGCCACAAGACCATTGTGCATCCCTGGTGTTTTCAGTTCAAAAGTTGTTTTGTGGACAGTGAGCTGATACCTGTTGCTTTGAGTTATTTTAAAACAACACAGGAAGCTCTTTTCTCTGTATCACTCTTATGGAAAAGCTGAGCTCTTATTTTCAGATTTGTATCGAGTTTAAAATATGTCTGAAGTTTAGGGAGAGTCCATCCATGGAAGTGCTGGCAGAACTGACCTGCAGGGGAGTTTTACCTATTTGTTAAGGTCTTAAGATACCCCTAGAGGCACCTGCAAATGGACTTGGCAAGGTTTTGTTTGGCTTTTATTGGATCAATATCAGTTGGCATTTCAAGTAGTTGCCTGAATATATTTTTAAAATTTTTGTTTGTTGTGAAAGACTGGTCTTTGTGTGACCAGAAAGATGCTTTCATTTCACATGGAGGTTGATGAGGCCTTTGAGAGTCCCATCAGCCTCAGATGCTTATGGTCTGTGATGTGTGCCTGTCCCTCCCTGCTTTTGCAGATGGATTCATCCCATTTGCTCTAAGAGCACTCTACATCATCCCAGGGTATTTTAAGGCCAGGTTAGTGTAAAATGGCTTTTGTACTAAGGCGTATCAGGCCCAGAGATTTTGTAACTCCACTTATTGCAATCCTCATAATCAGCTTGAGGTCTCTAATTAGCTGCAGTAATGACTCAGCTCTGTAGACAAAGCTTGAAGGTGAAGGATGACATGCCACAGTCTCTCCCTGGGAAAGGCTGAGATTTATTGTAACTTTTTTTCTTTTTAAAGGAGAGCCAAGCAGCTAAGAAATTTACCCTCTCTCCAGGTTTCATTAACAGCATTAAAAAAGCCATTTTATATATTCAAAAGCTGTATCCACCTCCCACCTGACTAGATCAAGAGTCTCTCTAAATCAGCTTAAAAAGATCCAATTGCCTTGCAGTTGGGCTTTCTGGAGGCCACCTGTTATGTCACCCTTTGGGACACACCAGGTGAGGTCTTATTTTGCTGAGGATCACAGTTTTCCCTGGGGAACCGTGATGCTCGGTGCCCAGCAGACAATCCAGGCTTCCTGCCCGGCTGAATCCAGCTTTGGGCTGATCCACAGAGAAGTGGCTTGGGAAGGAAAACATGCGCATACTGGGCATATTTAATTAAAACCTGACAAGAGAAAGGAGGAAGTTCTTGACAAAAGGGATTATGAAATTTGAAGGGAAGGCTGCTTTGCCAGCTCTCATTGAGTGAATAACTGCTAGAGTTGCTTGAATCCCCATACATGGGTGTAATTTGCTTTTCAACAGCTTCTATTAATGGTTTGGCAAAAGTATCTCATTAAAGTTTACGGGGGCTCCCAATCTTCTGGGCCTCTAAAAAAGGCAAATTTACTCTGCCCCTCCAGTTGAATTCATGAGCGGATCTCCCCAAACTTCTGCCATCAGGAAAAAACTCCTGTACTTATTTCCTGACAGGCTGCCTTATTCCCAGCTGTATGGCTTTGTGTCACTACCACCCAGCCATTTGGGTGAAATCTGCTGTCCCGCAGGGTTGCAACCAACACATACTGATAGGGATGCTTGGAAAGATCCAAGAAGCTGACAAAGTACAGCACAATCCTCGAGGTGTTGGTCACCTGGATATTTAGCATTTTAACATGCGTTGCAAGGTCCTCTGCTGCTGGGTCTAGTGCCAAGCAGGTAAAAAAAGGATTTGCAGTAGCAAATGTGTTGCTGTGATCAGTCCTGCTCAATCATTGCAGCTGCGGTCGTGTAGCACCATGTAAAACATCCACAGGAGACTGTGCAGGGCTGCACATGCATGCTCTCACTTCCCATAAATAATGCACTCGCTATATTAACTGCAGTCCTTGTGGGAGACCCCTGAGACAGGGACCCTGGCCAAAGAGGAGCACGGGGTGGTTCTCCAGCAGCCTTGCAGGCTTCTTTAACCAGCTTTTGATTTGCCGTGCTGGCTTTTGGGACCCCTCTCCCCTGAGGTTGAGCTCTCCAAAGAATCTGGCATGTGGATTTTTGCCAGCTGGGGGACAGCAGCACTTCGCTGCATTTCTCATGCAATTGGAGCTGGCAAAGGGAGAGCCGCCTGAGAGCAGAGAGCCGGTGGTGGTGACGAGGAAGGGTGGTGGCTCTGCAGCTGGAGGCAGGGTTTGGCCATGCCGTGTGGCTGCTGGAGCAGAACCACCTTTGCATTGCCACAGGGACAGAGGGCAATGAGGACAAGCTGGCACCTGTGCTGGGCTGGGAGGAGGTGCCACCAGCCAAGGAGCCAGCAGGATGTGGAGCAGCCCCTGGAGCTCCAGGTTCGGCAGGAAAAGCACTGAGCAAAAACGGCATGTCCTCTGGAGAGGCAGTACCTACCAATTTAACTTCTTACATGGCCGTGGGGCTTTCTGGTCTTGACTTTTTTTCAGTGTATTTCCCTTTAAATGAAAAAAATGCCTTTTTTTTTCAGTCTTAAACTTCCAAAGGGGCAAAATGGCAAGTCCTGCCTTAAAGCCCAGCATGATGATGCATGCACAAGAGATGCCAAAGTTCAGGGTATCTCAATCATGCTACGCGTATAGCCCATATACAACACTCTCAGCTGCTGCCTGGCCCAGCGCTGGGTCAAACCTGTGTGGCTGACAAAGGCAACCGCATTGTCCCCTCGCCGTTAACACAGGAATGTGGCCCAGCACATTCACCATTGCAGTAAATCAACTTGTTGCTTTCCTTATTTGAGGCTTCCAGCTGGAAAACACACAAACCCAGCGGTTTGCCTTTCCTAATGAATCGGTTTTACTGAAAGCTGCAGGATTTGGCTCCTCTGTGCAATTTGAATTCAGTGAGAGCCTCTCACCCCGGCCTGTTCCTCACAGTCCTGTTGCTGGTTCTCCAGAGCCTGATCTTAGTGACATGTGAGCTTGTTTCTTGCAGCTACAGATAAAGCTGGGGGACACAGAGGGGAGAAACTGCCTGTGTTGTAGAGCTAGTCCTTGACCAGCATAGCCAAAGTCCTTCAAAAGCCTCTTCACTTGAGCACAGAACATTTATTGCCCTTGATAAGTCTGTAAAACATTTCTGGTTGTTTCTGGATTTATCTGGTGAAGTTATGTAGTAGAAGATTAAACTCACTCATGTTTCACCACATAGCTTAAGGAAACTAGGACAAAAAAAAAGAAAGTGTTCTCACAGAGATCAGGTGTGGTTGAGATGGGAAGCCTGGATTTGAAGAAACCGCTTTCAGTATCATCAGGACCCAATTGCAGTAGAGCAAATGCTGTTGGCTTTTAGCAGCTTTTGGTGGGGTGAAATACAGGTCTTGGAGCACATCACATTATATGGTCCCAGTAATAAGTGCAGCACAAGGCAGCGGAGACATCCCAGGTCTCCTGTCCTTCAATAGCTCTGTCTCTCTGCTGCCCGGTGTGAGGTTGTTCATTCAGGCTGCTTACTGGTCCCATGTTGTCCAGAAGTCACACATTCAGAGACATGGTTTCCAGTTCTGTCCTCTATTTCCAGGGTGCTGAACAATGACCCTTAACAATCAGTGATTGCACTTACCTTGACAAGCGGCTTTCTGGGGCAAGGAATACATCTGGGCTTGTTGTGTACCTGCACCAGGGGAGGTTTAAATTAGACATTAGGAAAAATTATTCACTGAAAGGCTTGTCAAGCATTGGAACAGTCTTCCCAAGGAAGTGGTTGAGTCACCATCACTGGAAGTATTTAAAAGATGTGTAGACGTGGTGCTTAGGGACATGGCTTAGTGGTGGACTTGGCAGTGTTAGGCTAACGGTTGGACTTGATAATCTTAAAGGTCTTTTCCAACGAAAATGATTTTATGATTCTATCCTAATAGCAACTTGATTGGGATTGAAAATTTTAGGACCCTTCATGAAAATGTACCAGAAACAGAAATGTCTGGCTCTATGTTTGTGAAGTTTCATTTTTCATGGCTGCAATCAAAGCACAACTTCACTGCTGGGTAAAAAGCTTCACCATGATTTAGTCATGACTACATGATTTAGCCCTCATTGCTACCTCTGAAAATACAGCTCCTGTAAGGAATTCCTCGTGGACACCAACTCTCTGATTTGGGTCATGGAGGTGTGGATGGTTTGGAAAGGATGCTCATAATGTTTTCTACAAGCTGCCAGAGGTCTGCTGTGGCCAGATGAGGAAGATCTGCCTGAGACAGGCTTTCCCCACCAAGGAGGATGCAGACTGGAACACAAACCTAATCTGTGGCTGTCTGGGTTTTAGTGCCTCTTACTCAAACACTACGTTAGGCAGCAAATCACTCGGGAGTTCTGCGGAAACCCAAAACATGTACACCACGACCATTCACTTCTGCTGAAGAAAACGTCACTCTGCAGTAAATGATTAATGGGAAAAATATTGCGCCACTCCCCTCTAAGCTACCTCCAGCAGTGCTGGTGCCCTCCCAGACCAGATGTGATGCAGCTCAGCAAGCAGGGTGCAGATGTGGTCCCCTCCCTTGCTGCCCAGCATGCAGGCAGCCCGGACAAGCATAGGAGTGACTCACAAGCCTTGGAGTCACTATTTCTGATCAAGGAATGGAAAATCCCTTCCTTGAGGAAGTGCTGTCATGTCTTCTCAAGATGTTTCAAGGTGCAACCATGGCTTGGTCTCACCCATTTTTGCTAGAGGCCTCTAGTATATCTTTGGTTTGGAGAAGACAGTCCCTCTGCTTGCTAGCCCCCCTGCAGTCCTTTCCTCTGTTGGTGCTGTGTCCCACAGCCACCACCTGGCCCACCAGGAGGGACCACAACTGCCCTCAGAAAGCCTCCAGGACCTCACTGAAGGCACGGGTTATACTTCAGTAAGCATCTAATTGAAAATGGCTAAGCCACAGTAAATGTAATTTATAATCAACAGCCAGATTTATCATTCAACAGATTTATCATCCAACATTTAAATAATGGTACTGTGGGAAAATTTTAAGCCTTTCCACCCAAACTTCGGTGGAAAGGATGGTGGCTGATGGTACTCAGAGACAATTTGTGCTGCCACCAGCAAAGCCTGAGCAGCTGGGACATGTCATCCAAATGTATCTGAGACTCCATGTTTGCCAACAAAATGAGATTATGGTGACAATATACAGCGTGGGCACTAAAAATAGTTTGCTGACTTTTTGTCTGGTTCTCCATGACTATTTATTACTGTGAAGAAACGCTTTAGCAGGGGTTCCAACTGAAGTCTTTTGTTCCTTTGTAACTAAGGGATGCAAACATGGCCCTAATTAAAAGGATTTACTGAGTGTTCTTTCTAGGGATAGTCTGTGAACAGGATTGTTTCAGTGGAAACAGAGCAGGGAAGTCCAGTGTGGAGCAGGTGTGAACTAAAACAATGAAACCCACTGATTTCTGTCAGAGAAAGGGGAAAAGAGCAGGGCAGACTTTGTGTGGAGTCACTGTTCTACCACAAAAATACCTGTGAGCATGTCCTAGGGGCTCCGGGGAGCCTGCCTGGCAATGGACAACTTGGCTAAAAATGCAAGACATGGAAGAGATGAGAAACATGCTCATTTGTAGCAATAAACACATAATCTTGTCCTTTCTATTCTAGACCTAAACATACACCATACCAGCAGATCTAAAAATTAAACAAAACTAAAGCAGTAAGTCAATGATAACAATGCTGTTACTTGAAATGGGTCAGCAGCTGGAATTTCTTGCCTTCCTCCTACATGTCCTTAAGTATAAGCACCTGAAAGGACACTGGGGACCCAAAGAGACCACACATTCTTTGCAGATTTCTCCCAGGGGCAGGACATTCTCGTCAAGATTTGTCTCCAGGCTTGAGGCCGTCCTGACTTTTGGTCCAGCATGTGCCTGCCAAATCTCTGCTACATGCCTCATTCCTCCTCTGTGAAATCACTGCAGCATGACCTCACGAAGCCAGTATTTACACCACGTGTTATGTCTATAAGAAGCAGCTGTGGAGAGGTGTTCGGCTGTCGGAATGGCTCACATTGCTGATGAAGTTTTGGGATGCAGCAGCTTCGGTCATCTTTCCGTTGGATATTACTGATCCTGTCACTCTGACTGCAGTCCACTAATGCAAAGCAAATCAGGGGGTTTGGGGTTTCTTAGCTGGCTCCCCCAAAGGCAGCACTGCGGACACAGCACAGCTAAAACCCTGGACCCCACCACTGGCCCTTTGGGCTACTCTGTCCCCTGGGTGCTTGGCAGCACCACCACCATGGGATGTGCTTCCTCCAGTCAAATCACAGGGAGCCAGAAAACACCAGGTGGCCTTGAGAATTTGTTATATACTTGAGAATGGGTGATATTTGGTTCCTTACCCCAGCAGTAGTGTATACAACCCCATACATGCCAAGAAAGGAGGCTGACATTGTGTCAGTAAGGTACTGGCTTGGCACAACCATTGCATAAAATGCAAATGGATTTGTTTTATGCATTTCAGGGAAAGAAGAGGCCACTTGGACATACTGAGGTTGGTCTTCTGGTTGGTTTTGCACCGTTGCAGGACTGGGAGTTGGCCCAGGGCACAGTCCCCAGTGCGCTGGAGGGCAGGGCTGCTGTGCAGGTTTGGGCTGCTAGGCAAACGTGGTATTAAATGATACGGGTAGGTCTTTCTTACGTATTTCATTTCCTTATTTATCTTGAGGATTGTTGGGTGTTACGAAACTCAGCAGCAGTTAGAAGGAAGCTAAGATCTTGCTTTGTTTGTTTTCCTCTTCAAATTTGACAGTGTATGGTTAATATGGTATCACAGAGAGAAGAAATAGATACAAAAGTGATTCCTAAGTGAGTATACAGCCATATTAATTTTTTGTAGTGAGTCGGGTAGGAGATGGACATTTTTAGCACAGATAAGTTGAGTGTTCTAATTTGTGCTTAAATTCCCCTCCAACTAAGGGTTATCCTTTTATTTCACCTTAAGCGTTTGTTTCTGTCTGCCTCCATGAAAATATTGCATATTCCCCTTCTTGTTCAGGTTCTGCTACCTTAAATTAAACTTACTTAAAATAAACTTAAAATAAATACTAAAATTCTGTAAATGTTATTGCATGAAGCATAAACTACTGTATTTAGGCACATACTTCTTAACTACTTGAAGGCATTCCCTGTTGTCATAATCTGGGGTTTTACGTTAAAATGTGTCAGTAGTTTCAGTACCTCCCACATGAACAAGAATTTGAGCTATCCAAGAAGAGAGAGGGTTATCCAGTCCCCTCTTGCTCCACAAGCATGAAGAGATGTTTGTCTGGCATGTAATTAGGTCCTAAATGTTGGACCAGCAGAAAAAAAGTACATGCACTGGGGCATGGTGAACCTGGCAATGAAAAAACAAACACATTGGTTAAGACCAAGACTAAAGGAGTGATTATAACTTTTGCCAACAGACCGTGGGTTTTTCCTGATGGTCATAGGTCTGCAGAAGAACAGGGGCTGGTGAGAGCCCCTGGAGCTGGGACCTCTGGAGGTCCCTCCTCCAACCCTTGCTAGATCAGGTTGCTCAAGGCCTAGGTTTGCATCTCCTAGAACAGACATCCCACCACCTTGCTGGACTCCAGTGTCAGATCGCCCTCATGGTGAACATATTATTTCCTAATATCTAAACTGGCATTTCTCATTTTCCACCTCATGCTCATTGCCCCCCTTGACTGTTGGTCAGTCACCAAAATCCTCCTGAGATGTTTCACACTCCTGTTCTACAGGAGGAGTCATCAGCAGGGCTAGTTGTAGTCCTCTGGGCTAGGACTTTAAGTTTCTGCACTAACCTGATTAAGCCAATGGGCTGAAAAGGGGACCTAGATGGTTCATCATTAGAAAGGACAAGTGTAGGTTGTGATGATGGGCTACCAGGGCTGACAAAATCACTCATCATGTAGGGATCCCATGAAGCCACTGTAACCCCACAGATGTGGTTGCGTTGGCCCATGGGGTATCATGCCCAGCCTTGGGCTGGGTCAGGTCACCCGAGGTTCAAGGACAATCTGTGTTTGGTAGCACAGCTGTGTCCTTTCCCATCCTGGCCAAGCATAGAGGTTTGTGCTTCTTGCTGTACCCCCTGTGCCCCTGCAGTGGATCTGCTGGTGTGGAGGGAGAAGCTACAACAGTCAAGTGTGGACACAGGGCGAGAAGGTGGCTGTCTCCTCCACTCCTCCCCATCCTGATACTTGAAGGGATCATGACATCTCTGTTTTGCTTCCCTGTTGCATCTCTCTCACAGGCATGGAAATACCAACAGGATGGTCTTGGTGCCTCTTTGACAGAGTCTCCTTGTCCTCCTGGCTTGACCTACAACCTTAGAGCGGGATGTTTTGATGTCAGCATGCCCATCCAACCTCAACAAGGCAGCTAGGGACCATCAGAGAGACTCACCATCCAGTGGCTCAGTTCCATCCCTTGCAGACACAAAGTGCTACCATCTGTTCCAGACCCACACTGGCTCCTGCAGCACCAACGTGATGTCTGCATGTCAAGGTCCACCACGTCTCTGGTTGCAGAGAACCTATCTGATCATAGGTGCAGACACCAGGAGGTGGGTGAGTCAGGCACAGCACTGTGAGGCTTTCCCCAACTGGGATCTCTGGGTGGGTCCAACCACAGCCACTTTGTCTGAGCTAGGTCCTGGGTCCAGCCTTGAGCACATGGGGGAAAAAGGAGAAGGCTCTCACCCAGCCGTGGCTGTAATGAGCTGTTTTCCTCTCACCTCTCCAGCACTTGGCTTCCAGCCCTGAAAGGAAAAGCATCGTGCCAAGAATTCTGATGGCTGTGTCCAATGAAGCGAGCCGACACCTGATTTGCCCTTATTAATTACAGTGGTGGGAATAAGCCCAGGGGCAAATGTGAAAGGGTGATGACCATGTGGTGATAAGGACATGACCCGCCTGTCATTTGCCATAAGGGTTTATCCCAAGGGCTTTATTTCCTATGAAAAATGAGCAGAAAGACTTTCAGTGCCTGAAGAACCAGCTCATGGGACAGGATGTATAGAAACCCTGCCTTCCCCTCTACCACACCAACATCCCCAGGTCAGAAAGGGCTTTATTATTCCAGATGAAGCACCCTCACAGGCTCGCATTGGGAGTGACGTGTGTGCCATTTGCATGCTGATGTGCCACAAGGCGTCGAGTGATGCAAAATTACTGCAAGAAGCGAGCTAAAAATAGAGACTCAATTATTCCAGAGCTTTTGCTCAGCCTGCTTATGAACAAAATAACCCCCATTACCTGGTGACCCCTGAGCAGCTCCAGCCATTTCCACCACCACCAAAACCACCCCCAAACCAGGAGACCCTGCCCTTGCTGCCTCTGTTGTGTTTGTGGGTTGCTACGATACAAAAACACTTATAAAGAGTGGTGCAGCTCCGAGTGGGAGCGCCCAGAACCTTCAGGCCCTCCCTGCTGAGGTTATTAATGGGAGGATTTTTAGGTATGACTGGGCTTATTTCTGATCCAGCAGCTTTCAGGTCTTGCCCCAAAGCGTGCTTCTTTGCTTTAAACATGTAACAGAAAAAGAGAGAGAAAGCCATAGATTTTTTTTTTTTTAATTTTACTTTAATTTAATTTAATTTTAAAAAGCAGGAAAGGAAAAGGCCGCACAGCAACTGGCTGAAGCACCTCAGTAGTTCGGCTGGGATGCTCAGCCCTGCTTACAGGGTCTTCTTGCCTGTGCCCTGCTTGCACGGCCCTTGCTCAGCTGCACCTGGTTCAGTGCTGGAGCAGCCTTATGCTGGTAGCCACAGACTGAGGATTTTTATACCTTTTTAAATGCTGGGGAAAGATTTTGGAAGAATGTAGTCTGGGGTTTCTGCAGCCTATGTTGAACTGGGGTATCATGGACCGATGCCTGAGAAGGATATTTTTTAATGATGCTATTTGAAATATTTGATCTGTTTGGGGCTATTAAATTTGTTAATGCAGTGCTTTACATCCTCCCAAGCTTGTGCCTGAGCACATATTGTTTTAGCCTGGCTGCTCCCCAGCCAACAGAGGCAGTTTGAGGGGAAAACTGGAGTGGGACTGACGGTGCTCACTGATGAGCCTCTTCTCATTGCGAAATATTGCACATGGGTGTTGGTCACAGGAAATGAGTCTCCAGAACAACCCGGGAATCCATCAGGCGGGTGTTTGCATGTGCTGGACAAACAGGAGTGCCCTGCGTGCCCCAAGCCAAAAATCTAATAGAGTTTGATTTTTACTGTTTCCCATCCACTCACTGACTCTTTCTGCCAAAATCCTGGCTGAAAAAAGAGACTTAAAAATATTTGTATAATAATATATTACTATACACAATTATATATCCTATATAATTAATATACTTTGTATTAATACATTTTATGTGCATATTCTTATTATAGATAAATATATATGTAAATAATGTATAAATTGCATAGAACATATATCTAGCAAGATACATAAAATAATTAAAAAATATTTATATCGCAATATATATATATACATACAGATCCTTGGGGATGTGTGTTGCATGTCTGCTTTTCTGGATGCCCAGATGCATCACCTGGTATTATATGTATATAATACATATATGCATATTTAAATTCCTGTATTTATATATGTGCATATAATAATATATATTTTTATATTTACGCAGACATACATATCCAGGAATATTAAACAGTGCTTTTACTAAGAGCAAGACCCAGGGGACAAAAAACAGGGTAGATCTTTCCAGAGGAACAGCAGACCTATCATATTAAGAAAAATACTAAATGCTGCAACCTTCATCCCTCTTTTCTCAGTCTTGGCTGCACACCAGACCCTGCCAGGGTGGCCAGGACTTTTCTCCTGGCAGAGCCAAGCCTCAGGCTGTTGCTGCTCTACCCTTGTGCCACAAATTAGGCTCAATCCCCTGCTCTGAAATGGCCTGGGGGGGTTCCTGGGGAAAAGGGCTTGAGCGTGATGGGGATGGGGTCTCCCCCTGCCCAGCCAGTGGGGCCATGGATGCTGCTTCACCTTGCAAGGAAAAAAATAAACTTACCTGGGACATCACTTTTCAGCTTAAGAGAGAAATGTCTGCAAAGCATCTGTGTTACTATTCATATAATTTGGAGGACAGAAAAAAAAGGGTTTTTTCTATTATTCACTAGTCAGTAAATTAACATGTTCCCACCTTTGCTTTCCAAGTGCCTCCTGGACACATTTCCCTGATATTTGTGCTGTGTCTTTTCCCTCATAAACACCAAAATTTCCATTATGTGCAGATCCTGCTGAGCTTGGGTGGGGCAGTTAGCTGTCAATAAAAAAAGTAGCTGAAAAATGGACAGGATGGAGGGAAAATAAATGTCCTCAGCAGGAAACTTAGAGGAGAGAGCTAAGGAAGGAATACATGAGAGGGAGATGAAGGGATGATGCTGTGTACTCAGAGGGCTTTTTCACCTCCACTTCACACTGTGCCAGAAACAAACCCATACAAAAGGTAATTGTCCAGCCAAAACCCACCAGCACTGAGCCAAAAGCAGGATGGGGAGAAGGGCTGGATAAGGGGAGGGTGAGACCAGCTCTTTTGGCAGCATCTCGCATTGGTGTCAGCTTCTTGGGTGTTGAAACCAAAGGAAAACACTATTTTTATTTTTTAAAATTTATTTATGAGGCATTTTATTTATGAAGCATAAAAGCCAGTGGCAGTTTGGGTTTGGTGCCTTTTTCCCATTGTTGCTTACTCTTACACAGTCCAGTCTAATATTCCTGGAAGATGCTGAATGATCTGGGTGAGATGGTGAGACCAAAAGCTTATTTTTCAATCCGGGCCATTTTCGACCTCTTGTTGTCAGCATTTCTATGGCTACTTACTTAACCCAAAATGTCAGTGCAGATGGATGAGCTGCCAGCATGTTGCTTCCTGTGCATCCCCAACTCATGTTTTCAGGAGCTGGGCTTGCCGCCTGAATAGCAACACCATCAGGAGGCTGTATGCATCAGCTTGCATGCATCCTGCAAGAAAAATGTCTCTCTCATTTTAATCTAGCTCCTGGGCAATCAGTTTATTTTTTTAAATAGGGCCAAGGACATTTGACACCTGCTGAAGGAATTGGGAGGAATTGCTGGGGGCAGACAGACAGACCCTATCAATCAGCCCTATCAGCCTAATTTTCTTAATCTACCTAAAAAGGTGCTATCAGAGATCTGAGCACTCAGAGTTTTACCAAAATTTGCCATTTAAGCATGGGTTAATTCTGGTTACCTCCATCCTAAGTGATGCAGTGACCTGACTGACACCATCAGCGCTTAGCCTTGATTTTTTACTTCCATAAAACTCAGTGAAGGAGGGAGGATTTTTTTCCTCATTCCACCACAGTGAGATGGGTCATTGAAATTAGTTTTATTGCAGGCAGATAAAAAGTTATCCCTGTTTATCACCCGTAACTTATGCCTGTAATTATCCTGTCAAAGGATGGCTATAAAAGGGTTGTTCTGGTACTGTCCGGAGATCATCTAGGTTATGTTTTTGGCTTGCAGGTGTTGGGTGTGGGATTGTAGCAGAGGTTAGTTGTTGGAATGGAGCACCAGGTTTAAATCAATGCGTTTTAGTTAGCAGTGCAAGGACAGAAGTGGAGCTGCTCTTGTATTTAAGGTAACGGCAAGCTCACGTCAATGTCTAGACAGAAGGATCAGGATTTTGCTGAAGTCCCAGAGTGAATCCAGGACTTTCCTGCTGGTGGATCCGGGGCAAAAGAGGAGCATTTTCCCTGAAAAGGCAGCGAGCCACTGCACTCATCTGGCAGTACAAAGTGCAAAGGGGTGCCCCCACGTCAGGCGGATCTGGATATAAAATTCATGGAGTGCTTCAGGTCTCTGTATTTTTAGTCTTCTTTGAAGTCGAGAAGTAGAAATGGATAGACCCAAATGCGAGATGAACTGAATGGCTCATCGAGGGGGTTGCATGTTTTTTCCCTGCAGACCCTATGGGAAGCTTTGGCCAGCAGGATGAAGCCCACTCTGCATGTCCCAGGTAAGGCTGCCTGTGTCTCCCACCCATCCACCTCTCAAAAGTAGGGTTCAGCAGTGCCCCACCAATTCCCATGCCCCTCTTCTCGTGTAAATGGGGTACGGATCCCACTTGCAGTTCAACTCACTTTAGATATAAGGGGCTGTCCAAGCACATTTTGTTTTCCTTATTGCTGGTGTAAAGGTCTGCACTGAATGACTCAAACATGTATTGCTGAATTACATATTATACAAGCACATATATACATATAAGCCCAGATAGAGCTGGTGCGAGGGAAGGAGCACCCCTCCCTCCCCGAAACATGGCAAAGCCAGGTGCATCAAGCCACCCCACCAGCTGAAGTGGGCTTTGGCCAACATGTTGGTCTGCAGAAGGACATTGGAGGCATCTCCCTTCTGCAGGTACTGCCATGGGGTGACGGTCCAGCATGGAGCAGCCAGTCCCTATGCATCCTAAACCCCCATGGGCAGAGCGGCCGGTCCCAGTGTTTGATGGAGCCCAGTTTCTCATCTTCAAGTCTAAAAAGAGTCAGTATCTGCTCCCAGCACTTCCGGGCTGCTGCATCCCACCAGCACTGGACTCTGTCATCAGCTCCCACCCACTGATAAAAAAACATGGTGCTGTGGTTTACCTGTGGAGGGCTAGAAAGTGCTTATCATGGCCAGGAACACAGGTCTTTCCTGCCATAACTGGGTATGAACACCTTAAAGGAGGAAGCCCAGCCACCACTGGGAAGTCTCTTCAAGCGAAAATGGGAAAAATATTAAACAAAGTGGGAAGTTGCAGCCGAGGTCAGAAGCAATGCTCTGCCTTGGGCACCTCCTCACTGGCTGCAGATGCTCCGTCAGTGTTTGGTCTCCACAGCATTAAATGTTTCAGGGTACCCAGAACCGAAAGGCCTTTCAGCCATGGGCAGAAGTGCCCAAATTCACAATAAACTTGATAAATCAGAAACGTTACAGCTCTCTTGCACCAAATTGTCTCTAATTTTGGCTTCAAGCGCCTTTTTTGAGCCAGCAATGTGCCCTTGTGGCCAAGAAGGCAAATGGTACCTGGGGTGCATTAGGAAGTGTGACCAGCAGGTCCAGGGAGGCTCTCCTCCCGCTCTGCTCTGCTCTGCCCTGGTGAAGCTCCACCTGCAGTACTGTGTCCAGTTCTGGGCTGCCCAGTTCAAGGACAAGGAATTACTGGAGAGACTCCAGCATAGAGCTACAAAGATTATTAGGGCCCTGGAGCATCTTTCTTATGAGGAAACTGAGAGAGCTGGGTCTGTGCAGAGGGGATCTTATCAATATTTATGAATATCTCAAGGGCGGGTGTCAGGAAGATGGGACCAAACTCTTTTCAGTGGTGCCCAGTGACAGAACGAGGGGCAACAAGCACAGACAGAGGAGGTTCAATCTGAATATGAGGAGAAACTTCTTTACTTTGAGGTGCCAGAGCCCTGGAACAGGCTGCCCAGAGAGGCTGTGGAGTCTCCTTCTCTGGAGACATTCAAACCTGCCTGGACACATTCCTGTGTGATCTGCTCTGGTGAACCTGCAGGTGGGTTGGACTGGGTGATCTCCAGAGGTCCCTTCCAACCCCAACCGTTCCGCGCCTCTTGAAAGCTCCCACCCTCAAACCATGGATAACAGCAACCGTGATTTACTTCCATGTCTCCTGTGGGGCTGAAGGGCACTAGGAGAGCAGTGGGGTGAAGCATGAATGGCTTTTGTAGAGGTCCCACGCTGTCCCACCGCTGCCAGCTCCCGGGGGAGCACCCACGCTCCAGCACCACATGCAGCCTTACACCATCATAGAATCATAGAACATCCTGAGTTGGAAGGACCCAAAAGGATCATCAAGCCCAACTCCTGTCCCTGCACAGGACAACCCCACAGTTCACACCATGTGTCTGAGGGTGTTTTCAAGTCTCTTCTTGAACATTGTCAGGGCTGGGGGCACAACTACCTCCATGGGAAGCCTGTTCCAGTGCTCCACCACCCTCTGGGTGAAGAACCTTTTCCTAATGTCCAAGCTAAACCTCCCCTGGCACATCTTCCTGCCATTCCCTCAGGCTCTGTCATTGGTTGCCAAAAAGAAGAGGTCGGTGCCTGTCCATTCTCCTCTCCTTGTGAGGAAGCTGTAGCTTCAACGAATTGTCCCCTCAGTCTCCTGCAGGCCGAACAGATCAACGGACTTCAGCCGCTCCACACAGGGCTTCCCCTCCAAACCCTTCACCAGCTCCACAGCCCTGCTCTGCACACTCTCCAGCAGCCTTACATCCTTTTTAACCCATGGCGCCCAGACCCGCACACAAGACACATCCCCGGAGATGCGCTCCCGCTGGCCGCCCAGCGCTGACCGGCGGGGGGCGAAGCGCTGCCGTCCGCCCGGTCCGGTCCAGTCCGGTCCGGTCCGGTCCGGTCCCGGGGATGGGGCCCCGCGGTGGTTCCCGCCACCACGCCCCGGCACGCGAAGAGCCACGACCCAGCGCACGCGCGGCCCACCCGGCATTCCCGCAAACGGCGGGGCGGGACAGTGCGCGGGGCCCTCCCCCTCCCACTTCCGCCGCCGCCGCGAGGGGCCCGCCGGGAAGGCGGCTGGGACCACGCCCCCGGCGGAGGGGAGGGGGAGGGAGGAAAGAGGTGGGCGGGGGAGCGCGCGGCACGCGGGTCCCGGCGCCACCGCCCCGCCCCGCCCGTCCCCGCCCCCCGCGGTGCCGGCAGCGACGAGGTGGGTACAGCCGGGCCGCCGCCCCCCCTCTCCTCCCCGGGGCGGCGTGAGGGGGCGGCGGGGAGGCCCCTCGCGGCCCCTCCGCCGCCTGAGGGAGAGGCGGTGCCGCCCTCTGGCCTAAGGGCCGCGCGGGGCACGCGGAGCGCGGGGCGGCCGTGCCGGCCCGGCCTGTCCCGTCCGGGAGCGGGGAGGAGCCGCGCGGGAGCCCCGGGGAGGCGGGCGGCCCAGCCCGGCGGGGAGGGGGGAGCGGAGGGGAGGGAAGGGAAGGGCTGGGGGTGGCGAAACCCGGGGCGCGGCGGGTCCGCCTCTTTCATTGATGAAATTTAAATTCCTCGGGGTTTGCCTCCCGCCCGCCGGCCCGGCAGGGACTGCTCGGCTGAGGGGCCAGCGCGGCGGGAGGGCTGATCCCAGCGGGGCCGCCGTCTGTCCCGCCTCGCCGCTTCCCCGCTTCCCCGCCGCTGGCCAGGCTCCGCAGGGACGCGGGGAGGCAGTGTGCCCTCCGGCTGGGGGTCGGAAACCCCCCAAAAGACAACCCGGTCTGTATTTATAAGAGCAAAGTATTTATTTTATTAAAGAGCGAAAATGTCGTCTTTTGCGAAAGGTAAGCTGGCGTGTTCTGTAATTGTGCTTTTTGGCTCTTCAGTCGTCTATACATAGATCTCTCCTTTTTTTTTTATTTGTATTTTTTCTTTCCTTCTTCTCTCCAGCAGCCCGGTATTGCAGGCAGCGGTAGGTGCAGCAGCCCGATCGCAGCCCCGTTGCGGGGTGCAGGGGCTTCCTTAGAGTGTTACTCGTGATTCGGCAGCGGGGCCTCGGCCGGTTGCACCCCGCTCGGTCCCCCGGCGGGTGCGCGGCTCTCCCGTGCGGTACCGGCGCACGGGGAAACGGGGCGGCTGGAGCGGCAGGGCTCCCGTCCACGGGCAGGACCTGGACTGCACTGGGGCATCTTGCAAGTGAAAATCTCCCCCCTCTTCACTACGAGGTCTATTAAAGCTGAGGGAGAAAGAGCACTGAGGTCGAGCGCATACACTTTTTCTTTTTATATAGCCTTGAATATATTTTGGCGTTTTCTGGTCCCAGTAGGCTCAGGCACTCTCCTTTACTCTCTGCATGTGTGAGCGTGGGTGTACGTGGTCTGAGTTTCAGATTCCTCAATTGCGAAACAGGGAACCAGCCTACAAGAGGTCATTTCAGGAGGAAAAATTACTTTGGTGCATTGCTGTGGCAGTTTTCTTTCTGATGTTCCTGATGGTGCATGTGTGCTGTTCATAATGAAATCCGTGCCTGTAGGTTTCCTTAACATAAATCTACGCAGGCCTATCCACAAATGTAACTCCGCCTGTGGAAAGAACATGAGTAAGTCTTTCCCTATGTGAACTTCAATGTTGCAGAAAACCGAGAGCCTCCGCAGGCTTTGGGAAATCGCTGTCACTCACCCGGTGGACGTCCAGGACTGTGCAGTACTTGCTGTGTAAATCCACCAACCGTCTGCAAATGTCCTGTGGCACCTGGGCAAAATGTGGAGCTGAAAGAGGGAAGTGTCGCACTCATGTTGCTCAAGTGGCCACTCTGAAAGTTATTGAGATGAGCCCCTTCTTGCTGTAAAATATATTACGAAAATGCCTTTTGAATTTTTAAATGGAATTAGCTTATCTCAGCCTACTGCTGAAGGTAGCCATCTTGCAGGCATGGGCTATTATTTATGAAACTGAAAGCTGGAGACACCTGTGTAAAGATCATAGCGAGTTTTTAAAATATAACCAAGGATTTAAGAATCCTAAAAGCTTTTTAAAAAAGTAACCACCTTTTAAGTGCTCTTTTATCAGGCCTGTAGTACTAAAACATGTTGCCGAAGTCCAGTGATATTTTTAGCATGAGGATCAGCTGCTAGACTGAGAAGTCCAACTGTGTCTGACCGTAACACTTAAACTCTTGGTGCGTGCTGCTGGAAAGAACGGTTTCCTACATTGCAAACTTCTGAGTTAGCTCAGGCTAACATGCTCATCTGTTAAGGAGAGAGCAGGTGTACAGGTTTCACTTTGTGTGTGCTTCAGTCAATGTATGTTGACAAATTTTGTCTCTAGTAGTAGGAAAATAAAAATGTTTGTAAAGGCTGAGTGAGTATGTTCAGTTCTAAAAATCAAACAAAATAATATTTATCATTATGTGTTGTCAGTATTTAAAGAGATTTTAATCCTTGTCAGGGATAAAAATTGCCTTGAACTTTCAGCGGAGCTGGTGGAGGTTAAGGCATTCACTTGGTACCCTCAGCACAGAGTTCAAGGGTAGAGCGTTTAGAGTTCAGCTTCGTGTTTTAACTCGCTGGCTACCCTTCTTGATTTTTATGCAAGTAGTCTGCCTTCATGTAGACCTAAATAATTTTCTGCTGTTGGTCTTTCTGTATAGTTACTTAGATTGCAAAAGTAATTAAGATTTATAAGCCTCAGCACAAAAGATTGCCAGTTTCTTCACGAGAGAGGGGACTTCTCGAGAGGAGACTTCTTGTCTGACTTTCCTGTGACTCCCTCCTGTGCTGGGTCCTTGTACGCTGAGTACCAAGGCACTGAAGTTTTCTCCTGAGTGAATTAATGAACAAAACTAACCAATCTTAATGCATTCTGCATTGTTAATGTAGAATAAGAGGGACAACAGAAAGGAAATACCTCTAAATAAGGGATCACTGCTGTTCTGTTCTTTTGTCCCTTATTTTGTTTCTGGTAGCGTAAGATAACCTTTTTATTAGCTTGATCTGACTTCTCATATTTTGTTTTTTTCATATGTCAGTTATAAAGTAATGTACTGTAAATTTGCAAATACTCTGCCATGTGCTGTAGTTCATGCTGTGAGGGCAGGGGGCAGGTTAGCAGTGAGAGCAAAGCACAAAAGCGTGCTAGAAATAACAGTGGGGGCAGGAGGGTTTGAAACTTCCCACGTGTCAGACGCCACCACTGTCCTTTCTGTACTACATGAGGAAGCACTTTCTGCTGAAGATATCCTGGGTGGTCATTTCTGCAAAGTCCCATGTTTTCTGAAGCCTCAACTATTTAGTCATGCTCATCATGTCTGTGCTAATTTCCTGTGTGGGCTGTTCCCCCCAGAGTCTTACACTACCTTATCCCACCCTTTTCTTCCTTCAGATGGACGTTCAAGAACACTGATCCCATAGAAGTGGACTTAGGCTGAAATAGGAGGTTTTGGTTGCGAAATAGCTTGGAAGAGGCATTTATTTTTATAAATAATTTGGGAGTTTATGGCCACATGTACCCTTGGAAATCTTTTCCTGCCATTGTCCAACACCCCTGCCTCCCATCTGATTTTTAGAGGCACGATAACTATTTTTCGTTATAGCCTGAGGAAATTTTACTTGTCCGTAGGAAATAATTGCTTTCAGATATGCAGTTGCACTGGCCTTTCTACTTCCTCGTTGCTGCTGGGGTGAAAAGGGAAATAAACCTTCACTTGCGCTGTTAAATTTAACAGTAGCTCGTTACAGGGCTGCGGTTGTCTTTCTGCTAGCAATAGGCTGGGGTGCATAAACACCAGCTGCTGCCCAAGAACTCTGAGGGGCAGCAGCATGGGAATGAGTGCCGAGTTCGTTTAAGTTTGGAGCAGATGCACCGATGCTGTTCTTGTGGTCTTGCTCTGGAGAGCCTTCAGAGAGTGCCGTAGATCCCTATCCAGTACAAATCCTGGTGGGCATCTCTTAAGATAAATGCTTGAAAGCCTCTGCCTTGCAATGGCATGTTAAAAGCAGAAAAGCTTTGGGTTGCTATTTCTCTTGGCTGCTTAGTTACAGTATTCAAATTCTCATGTATGCAGAATAGATACTTTTCCTGCACCAGACAAACCCATGTTTTTATGGACTCTAGCCATGTCCTTCCTTTCCTTTTTCTCAAAATAATAATAGTAGTAATAGCACTAACATTGCTCTCTCGGAGCAACTGTGCCCTAGCGTGTTGAATCTGAATGAGACTGAGTGGTTGCGATAGGTGTTAAATCGTCGACATAAAACCTAAATATCCTCAGTTGCCAAAAAAGGGTGCAGCCATAGGTGCTGGTAGCTTTGCCAGCCTGGGTTTTTGGAGGGAATGTCCCCTCCAGCTGTGTGCTCAGCACTTGGTGTTTGGAAAAAGCAACAGGTTTGCTTTGCTTCTCTGCAGGGACATGGGTGATCCAATGTGTTTTGCGTTTGCTGATTACGTCATGGAGAACGTATAGTATTATAAAAACCAAACCCAAACTAGGAACATTATTACATGTATGCTTTTATGATGCCTTTTTCTTTTGATTTCTTTGTGGTGTTACTTAATCTCCAAGTGTTGTTGTCTGGTAGCTTCAAGTCTTTCGGCTAATATGAGCGAACAAGATTTTCCTACTTACATGGCAGCCTGGGAAGGTTGCTCGCTGTCTCTTTCTTAACCTAAATGCGCTTAACAGCACAAATGACAGTCTCTGTTGAATACTTGATATTTTTCAGAGTTTCTTCTGAGATGTGTTGCATCATATTGGGAGGGCCACATGTTTTACAGGCTGATGAACTGTGAGAAATGGCCACTGTTGCTGTAACAGAAGTCACGTATTACAACATGTATGAAAGTATCCCCCTAGCAGTTGTTTTGGTTGTTTCTCTGGAAGTTTAGACCGCGTTTCAACCCAAAATGTGTTTATGAAAAGACAGGACTTGTAGCAGTTGGGTATGAAAGTATTAAGCTGGCATAAACCTCTTCATTTTACTGTAGGAGGAGGAGGTGCTAAGAGCTGTCTGTTTTTACATATTTGACCTGGAAAGATATGCCTAACAGGCTTTCAACTGTTACCTGTTTTTGCTACTAAATGAAGCATTTGATTAAAAAAAGAACCTATTATGCATTGTACTGTTAATCTTGAACTGGTGTTTCCCCTGTGATGCACTACACACAGTATGTGCACTGCAGCACTTGTCTGTTGTTTTATCTTTTTTTTTTCCTCTCCCCTACCTGCAAAACAGTGCAGTCAGGAAAATGGCTTCTGTGGGCTTCAAAGCAAGGATTAGATACTGTTACTGACTCTGAGGCTGTGGAACACTTTGCTTAAAAAAAGAAAATAAAATAAAAATGGTATTAAAATGAACTGCCTCTGGCTTTCTTAGACCTTCTCGATAGAATAGCCTTTTAATGCATGTTCTAAATAAGTGAACTTTAAACGCATGTCCATCTTCTACCAATATTTTCTGGTGGTATCACTCTGTTCACTTGCAAAGTTTCTTCCTGTCCCTTTTTGCACTAGTATTCAGGGTGTTTCTAAAATCCAGCTATATTTGGCAATACATCACTCTGTGTTACGGAGAAGCGATTACTCAAGGGATTTGGCAGAAATTAAATTACCGAGGTCTTTAGCGAGCATACTCAGAATATCTTTTGTGAACGCACTCACTTCAAGTGCTTTCTGTTGGAAAATAAAGTCATGTTATTTCCCATTTCTTTCTGTGATGTGGACTTTACTATATAAACCATTTGTATATCTGCTCTTTTTCACATTTGTGGAGCTTATTGCTTTCAAAAGCAAAACAAATGCTGAAGTGATAGACAGACTAATTTTCTAGGTTGCTTAGTAACAGAAATGCATGCTGTAGTGTGAAAATAATAGTAAGATAAAGTAAGGGAATATTTACTGGAACAAACTGAAGATCGTGTGAAAGTGTAATGTATAAATAATAATAAAAGCATATGTTTTTATTTGCTTATGTGAACAGAAGGATACCCTCAATCACAATGTTCTACATAAAAGAATTTTTTTAATGAAAAGCTTTCTCACACTTTTACTTGCTGAAGTATGTTGATGTGGTAGGATGGGAATTTTTTTGGCTGTCTGGCAAAAAAGTGTACTGTGGTGGATTTTTGGATGTTTCTGGAGATGCATCATTGGCCTTTTGGGATTCTTGAGTTTCGAGAGAAGGGTTGCTGTTCTGTGGCCCCAGTTTAAGGTCTGTCCTCCAAATTACTAAGAACAAAAAATTTATATTCCCGGAAGTCTAGCACAGTAATAAAATGAGACTAGATATGCGAGTTTATTAATTTTTAAAAGAAAATTGAAGGCTATTTGTAGTCTAAGTAAGTTTTCTGCTTTTTACTTTAACCCATGTTTGTATTTTTATTTAAGATTTCAGCAAAGCAATGTCTCAAGCTGGCACTTCACAGTTTCAGGAAGTTATTCGACAAGAGCTGGAGTATTCAATGAAAGTAGAACTTGATAAGATACTTGCAACCGCACCTTCAAATGAGCTAGAGGTAAGGAGTATGATGTGGACAGAACTCAAAGCGTGATAAATTAGATACAGGAAATGGAGGCAAAATTAGACAGGGAGGCAAATCACAGAATATCGCAATCCTTATTTTGAGGACCTGCTCTGATTCTGTGTGGAAGAATACCGTGGTGACAATGGCAGCAGGAGACTTTCATTTCCATATAAACTGGGTGACAGAGTTATTATTAAGTGTTTAATCATCTTTAGTTATTAAAGGTTCTGTGTAATCTTTAATGGATTACAGAAAGGGAGGGTAAAGCTGCTGTCTGCCAGATTGAGCTAAATTCTAATGGTTATGGTTTTGACTAAAGACTTGTCTTTTAAGTGTCCAAGTTGGTTTTGTATCTTGAGTTTTAGTGAAAATGAGCTTTTGGTACCTTTTAGAATTTTACTTGAATTTTAGCATGTTTCTGCTTCAGTGCTCATAAAATTGCTCTTGTGAATAGATTGTACACCAATTTTGTAGAAATGCTTCTGTGATTGAATAGGTATGCATTAAATAAAAGTGTTAACTAATGTATTTCTTCTTTGTAGCATGCTAAGAAGGACCTGGAAGGATTTAAGAAGCTATTTCATAGATTCCTACAAGAAAAGGGACCATCTGTGGACTGGGGGAAGATTCAGAGACCCCCAGAAGATTCTGTAAGTTGCAATGAAGTGACAGTCTGTAGAGAATTTAAAACTGATTTGCTACTTGTATCAAATGATGTAGTTGCCCATAGAATGAATACAACTGCCATGGTTCTGTAAAATCATGTAGGACAACACCTTCGGTTCAAACTGGAAAAAAATTATTTATTGACACATGTTGTATGTGTTCGTGAACATCAGGTCCTGGATAACATATGTGTCAAGTTATTTGCTGTTATTTTGTTAGCTCTTCCGTGAGCAGGAGAACAGAATTGGGCAGATACCATCTTACCATTTGGTACCTTCTCTGGTGTAAATGGTAACTTGTGGTAGAGGTGAAGTAGGTAGGACCCTTGTTGTTCCCTTTTCTCTCCTGCGCATGGAAGAAGGCTGGGTGTGTCAGATGGGACTGTTTCCAGCAATCCATTCTGCTCAATAATTTGAAAGGGACATATGGCAAGTGGGCTGGGTTGTATAGCTCATTTAGCAACTTCTGTAATCTATAGCAGCTCAGTAAAAGCGAGGAATCTGAAACAAGTGGGGGTTTTCAGAGTAATTTTATAACATCAGGTATGTTTTTATAACTTATAACCTGCCACTTGAGCTGCTGCTGAAAAAGCACTAAATATTTTTTTACCAGCACTGTTTGGTATGGAAATAAACACTTCCTATTAAACCTAACCCCATTTTATTGATTCAGCTGCGGCCCTGGGCTGTCTTTTGACTCTTTCGTAACTAGCACAGTAGTTGTGCTACAAATCTTTGCTTTTCCCAGAGTGGTGATCTTGGCATATTGCAGGGCTTCTGTATCCTCACACATTTGTGGTTTCTCTTAGCCTCTCTGTGGTGATTCAATTGAGGCTCTGTTTGCAACTGAAAGGCAGGCTGTCTAGTTACTTCCAGAAGAGATGCAGTGCTGCTCTCTAAAGTGCTGAAGAATGATGCTGTTTGAGAGCAAGTCCAGGGTTTTTTTCAAGGTTGAGTGTTTTCTTTTAACTTCAAAAATGTGTGATGTCTCTCTCTTCTGTACTGTAACACTGAATGAAGTGTTGCTTTGGGGAGAAAAATCCACCTTCAATAAAGAGGCCAAGGTGCGAAATTTGAGTTCTAGATAACGTGACTTGCAAGGAGGGCTGAAGAAAAGGGGTGTGCTTTTAGTCTAGAGGAGGTGAAAGTCTGGGGAGTGGTAAGTCTTTTAAATATGTAAAAAGGTAGTTGCAACAATGAAAGAAATAAACTGTTCTCTGTGTCAAGATAAGGCCTGGGATTAAATGACAGGAATTTGATGTGAGTGAATGGGCTCCTTTGTGGAGAGGGAGAGCTATTGTCTATTTTTAAACTTTTGCACACCTTCAGTGGAAAAACTTTCAAGTTATGTAAAGGACTGAAAATTACTGGGTAGGACATTGGGAGCAAATGTCAAACAGGAGAGTTATGACAAGGCACTGAAATTGCCTGATGAGAGATTCCCAGGCAAGGCAAGCAGTTTAAAAAAACCCAAAGAAGTTAGACAAAGGTCTAATTTAAGGTCACGTAAGGTGGGAAGGAGGACAACATAAGAAAGAGTATCCCTCTTCTTCCTTATGGCCTGCACTAGCTCATTCTCATCTGTGTTAGCTATGTAGTAACTTTTAAACAAAAAGGAAAACAGAACCAAACAAACCAAAAGCAGTAAGACTCCTGCAACTTTGGGTCGCTGGTCACTTTGGCTTAGGTGAGATGCATACACGATCTTGGAGGAAATTTTACTTCCTAACACGAACCCCAAATCAAGTAATCGTGCTTGGTAAATGTCACAGAAGAAAGCTAGGGAGAAATACCTGGAAAACAAACATCTTTCCATGCCTTCTTCACTTCATAATAAAGATGTCTTGTTTTTGGATTCCTTGGATAAGTTGATAGTTGAACGAACTAAGTGACGTTAACCATTCCTCATCTGACTTCCCCTCTAAACCCTTCACGTTGGAACAGGTATCCATCTGTGAATATATGCAGATTTCCTCTGAATGCTTTTGTTCAGCTCTAGTTGAGTTTTTTCCTAGTTATAAAAACTCATAGTGTACTCTCCTTTTGGTCTTGTTAGAACCGCACAGAGGATGGTACACGCAAGTCTTGTTTGGAAATTTGGTTGGTGATCTTGCAAGTGATGTATTATTGCCTGTTTGGACAACCTTGTTTTATGAGGTAGTGGGGTGCTCAGCTGCTTTTGAGAATCTTGCACTACATGTATCATGGCCTGGAAAGCAGTGACCTACTCTCCAGAGAGTGATTGTTTTGGAGAACTGGTTTGCTGCTTGATGAGTCCAAAGCACTGAGTATTCTGGCATGTGTAAACTTCAGCTGATAGACCTCAAAGTATCTGTTTAGGTATATATGTGCAGGTGTGAAGGTATATAAGATATACATGCACATACATATGTGTGTATATACATATATATATATATATGTATGTGTATATATATATATAGTAAAAGCATCCAATAATGTGCCAAAGTTGTTGTGTGGGTGTTTGTGGTTTGGTGTACAGTTGTGTGGTTTTGTTTTGTTTTGTTTTTTATCTGAACAGCTTAAAGGTTCCTGAATAGTTTATTGCATTTATAGGTTTTGTCTTTTTGTTTTCTGTTTTACATGAGGTACTTCTGAGTTCCAGGTTAAGTGAGAAAGGTGCTTTCAGACTTTTGCCCCGTGCCATGGGACTATGCTATGCAGGAGCAGGATTTCTGATCAGACTTCTATGGGTCATCTAATGTGTTATCCACTCTACTTGTTCTTTGAATGTAGTTTTTTGTTCTTTACTGAAGTATCTACTGACAAGTAAAGGCTTCTGTCAGCGCACTGAAACAGAAATTATTGTCTAGTAGTATGCCCCCATTTTTCTCTGCAATGGGAGATTTAATCTCTGACCTCCATGTTTTCAGTGTAATAACTAATACCGATGGACGAGCAAGTTGTAAGCTCCAGACAAGAATAACAGAAGATTTTACCCATTTCACACTGTATTGGTAAACTTCTGACTTGTTTTTTCCTCCCAGATGCTTTGTTTCCATGTGTCCAAAGGCTTAAAGTGATAGCTGGCATATTTAGGACCCATTGCTGTTATAGTCTTCGGAGAAGAAAATATATGTAGTTAAAGTGCCCATTAGCAAGGATACCAGGTAAAGAATGTGGGTGTGGCAAGTGTAATTTACTTCTGTTTATGTAGATTGCAGTGATTTGTTTGTTTGAGTTGGGAGCAATAGCAAAGTCCTTCTGGATTCTCTGAGGGAACTGCAGTGATCAAGTTAACCTCAGAATAGCAATGGAAAACCTCATTAGGATGTAGAGAAAGCATCCGAAGTAGTGCGAATGTTAAAGGAGCTTGGCTGTTAGAGGTTTGTTTCCCCAGTGGCTGGATTGTTGTCTGCAGCTCAAGTTGTCATCTCAATGAACTATACCATGAAGGAAAAGAAAGAATGTCATGTTCTTACTCAAAACCAAAACATCTTCCTAATATTAAACTCTGGAAACAGATTTTAAGGTTTCACGTGGTGTTATTTCCAAAACTATCCCTTGGTGCTGATTAAGTATTTCCTTGTTGTTCTGTAAGTACATGTTGACTAATACGGATCTATTCCTTTCCTGTCTACCCATTATGACAGCCCTGATACTGCTTTTGTCTATCTCTAACAAACTCTTCCAAACCTTCTTGCAGTAAGAGTATGCTTCTGAAATCTTAGTCAAACTCCTCATGCAAACTGTTCGGAAAATCACTTCTGTGCCATTGTCTGCAAAACCAAAAGAAGCTAGATATGTCATCTTAGAACAATCCCAAACCGACGTTTTGAGATACATCTCAAATGAGTGATGCTGTAGTCATGTGTCTGTAAACTGTCTCTTTCCTGCCCGTTTTTGTTCCTGAAGGATTTCCCCATCAGCACTTACTTGTCAAGTCCAGTGTTCCAAACCTTGAGACTCAGAACTGATTTTTATTGCTGTGGAGTACTACTTATGCTTGTGTGTACACTCACAGGTGATGCGGTGGTTCTGCATGTTAGTGCCTGCACATGACTGGAGCTGCTAGATGATAGCACTGGCATCCAGCAGTCCTGATGCTGCAAGGATCCTGCTTGAATTTGAGTTCTTGACATTTGTTATTATCTGAATTAAAGACCCATCAAGATCCAGGGCTTCATTGCCAAGTTGTCATTTGCAATGCTTATGCCAAAAGAAACTGAAATGTTTAATGAGGCTGAGTTAGAAATTTTGTATTATAGCCGATGCAACATCTGACAAACTAAATCTTTGATGGAGGGCCTGGATGGAACTATTAACTTCATCAGGACTTTACTCTGAGCTTTCTGCATAAGCTAGTTTCAGGCATGTTAGCGTGAGCATAAAAGGGTGGTTGGTGCTTTAGCAAAAGCAGAAGATTTCAAGGCAATCTGGCCCTGAACTCAGTGGCAGACCTTCTTTTTGGAGAGCTGTGTTGTGAGTGATGCAAGAAGAACGTAGCGAGACTTGAAAGTCGAAATAATTTTTTTGGCTGTTCTGATGGTGTCTGAACATTGTGGGGTGACTCACATCCCACTCAGTTACTTGAACCTAAATGTTTTACATCTGTTTGCAGTCTAATATGGAGTGGTATGTACCTTACTGCGGACAGGCAGTGATGGCAAAGAGAGAGTATCTAGTCCCATTTCTCTGCCAAACTGTGCCAAGCACTGAGTGTACATCTCTGTAGATCCTGCTGGTAGTGAATTGATCATTAAGCTTTCTGGTATACCTACAGTACATTAAAATCACTGTTTATCATCTCATTAATGAGCAGGACTATTATTTTTCAATGTATCTACCTAGCCTGAACACAATCTCTGTTGACAAAACACAGCAAGATTCTGCTTTTTGCATGCTTCTGTTCCTGAAAAGTTCTAAGGGGCTTTGGAATGAAGTTCCTGTGTATGTCCTCTGTGAAGTGGCAGCACTGTGTGGCTGTGGCTGTGGTGTTTTTGTTTGTGGTGTGGTGGGATTTTTGTTGTTGGTTTTTTTTTGTGTTTTGTTTGTTTGTTTTTGTTTTGGTTTGTTCTTTTGTGTGTATATATATATATTATTTTTTTTTGGCAGGGGGTGAGTGATCTGATGCTAACAGCCTGTAGCTGCCATGACTATTGGGTGGCTAATTTCAGTATTGACCTTTGGGAGGTAAGGGTCTGTGAGTACAGGGATCGTAAGGATACGTGAAGTTACAGGGTTAAAAATGCATAGTAGTTTGGGCAGCACTCTCTTTAGATAAGAACTGGGAGTATGTGTGCATGTTTGCTAATTCCTCTCGGTGCGCACTTGGAATTGGATATCTGCGTCAGGTCCTAAGTTCGTGACCCCTTGTGCTGTATCAGCTGTCCCTGCCTTTCTGACAAATCCGTGCTGGTAAACTTCAGGATCTTTTACCTTCTATAGTTTGTTCAGTTGCATCCTGCAACACTGAAACGCTATGTCCATGTCCTGCCTCTCTCATTTATTCTGCATGTTTCCTCTTGAAAATACAGCAGAATAAATGAACTGTGGATAGAATAAACTAACTATGAACAGATGGTATTCCTGAACGGATATGCATTTGGAATAAGAGAGGGTTTGCACTAGATCAAAAAGCTCCAGTTCCGTTTGATTTTTGCATATTAACATTCTGCGAACCTGCTTATATCAAAGATCCTTGCATGATATCTAGAAGATTGCTAAAGGATTTTCTTTTATGTAGCCTTCTTTTTAATGGAAAGGAAGGGTAAAAGGAAGCAAAGTGATTCATGAGATGCAAAGGACTTTCAGTTCTCCTGCATGAAAATAATTTTACCTCAGGCTTACAGAATGTACTCCTGTTATTCACGTCTAGCATGGCCATAGCTGTTGTAAGGTAGTAGTTGAGGTCTAAATTCTCTTTGTGAGAGCTTGGCATGACTGTTGAAAATGGTGCCGTTTCCACTTGGAAGTGAAATAGTGCAATTCTTTATGTCCTTACATTCTCCATCCTACTTCAGCTTCCACATAGCAATAGATCTCAAATGAAAAAAGCATCCTGTTCTGTTAAAGGTTCCTTTGACTTGTTCTGCCCTCTGGATCTGCAGTGAGTCGGTGGCCAGATCTGACATGTAAACCTGTTGCTGTGGTTTTCATCCAGGCATTACCAGCTTCTGTGACCTTCAGATTCTCTCCCTCACACCTGCTTAATTCCTAATAGCCTCTGAAAACGCTCATGGCGGTGAGTGCGAGTGGCAGTACAGTGCCAGTGCAGGAGTGTCCTGCCCTGCAGTGCCTGGGGCAGAGCTCTGGGGAATGGATCAAGTTGTCTTATTTGCCACACGGTCCTGTTTGGGAGTGCTGAAGTCTTCACACAGAAAGTGCGGTGGGTGCTGTTTTAACAGATGACTCTGATCGCAGCAGGCAGTGCTGCTACCCTGGCTTTGCTACGTGTTATTTCAGTCACACTGATGTGCTCTGTTGCATGAACAGAGACATCTGGGGATGCTAAGGCATCACTGATGCAAGGCCAGTCTAGCGTGTGCCTCTTTTTGGTTGCAGAACTGCTTGCTGGTAACTAATTGCTTGATCTGTTGTTGCTGCTGTCTTTGTGCAGTGTTTTGCTTAGGTCAGTTGCTTCTGTTTTATGGAGGGCATGCCATGCAGGAACTTTGGTTTATTGGTGACAAGCTCCATAAACCTCCAGTGTTTAGTGATGATATTTTCAGGACAGCTGATTAGAAATCCCTCGAGGCACAGTTATGTGAGTGACAAAATTTTTGTTGTGAAGATTCCCTTTGAGTATACTTCATAATCTGGCTTTTTTGTCCAACTAAGGAAAGGTACTGCATGTATAATCTGAAGCAGATGACTTTTCTAGTCTTTATTTACACTCATCCCTTAATATTTTCAAGGGAGCCATCCCTAGTTCAAAGAGTATGCTTGTGTGTATGAACAGCACATGCATATATGATAAGCTGTGTGCATATGTGTTCTGTGTTATTGTTGTGTGTGGTGTGGTGGGGTTTTTTGTGTCTTCTCTATGTGTTTTTTGTTTGGGTTTGGTGTTTGTTGGTTTATTTATTTATTTATTTATTTATTTATTTATTTAAACCTCTCCCTAAATATTAGCCTCCTAGTTCTCTGCATTTGACTTCCTGGAAGAAATGAGCTTCTCAGCTAAGTTATAAATATAACAACTCTGCAGACTTGAAAGCTTTCTCTGTCTTTAAGTTAGCTGAATAACCCTATTGCCAGTTGTAAGATTAGTGATGAAGGGCTGTAGTGTTCCTGTGTAACATAAAGTGCTTGTGTGGGCAATCTGAAATGGTCCTTTTTGAGAGTGGTGGATGTGAGTATTAAGGAAGTGGCTTTGACACAATGTTTATCTAGGTTGCTAGGGCTGCTGCAGCTTGGTAACCTTCTCATCCTGGTGTTATTTCAACAGCTGTGGCATGTGGCAGAATTATGTTGGAAACAAGGATAGATGCAAGTGACATATATGAGTAACTTAATAACTTTTGGTTGGTGCGAACACAGCTCAGGGCCAAGGAGAGCAAGCTCTGCTCACAGAGGAGGAAGAACATTATTTCAGAATGCACAGAGATACGGAGGTTCCTGCCATCCCTACATGGAGAAGAGCCAAGAGGACTTTTTCCTTCAGATCTCACAGATGGATAGGTCTGGTTTCTCACCACACACCTAGTCTGCTGTTGTTGATTTGGCTTTTCCTGTCTTCCATCTCCCACCACTTCTGGTGGTGGGGAAGTAGGAGTACAAGCCCTGTAGAAGTAGTGTAACCATTATGAGGTTGGTTCTGGTTCTATTCCCTCTTCACCCCTGTAAGGGGCAGGGACCATTCAAGGCTGCTGTGTTGCACATGTTTGGGGAGAACACACAAGTTCAAAACCAACCAAATCAACAGCTACTGGTTTGTTTCATGATGGTTTACATCCTCCCCATCTAACATCACAACTTCATATGAGTACAGATGTTTCTGTATATTTAACAGAAATCTGAGTATAGTTAAAAAAATATTTTATGGGCTTAGAGTTTATGGATTCATCTTCTGCTTTAAAAAGAGGCACAACAACAGACTGCTGCCGTAACACCCAAACAAAACTAATTTTGTAGATTTCCAAGGATACTGAGCTCCTAACTTTACAGGCACCCCCCCAAAAACAAAACAAAACAAAAACAATCTTTCAAGTGCTTTACCTCAGAGAGGTGTTGCTGGGGCAGCTCATGGTCAGGAGCTGGTGGTTGCTCCCCAGGGTGCAGAACCACCGTGCAGGACAGACCTGGGTGTAGGGCCAGATCCCACCACAGCCCTCCTGGGAGCTGCTGCCAGGCTGGGCATCGGGGCCCCACCGTGGTGGGGATTTTATCCCAGGGCGCAGTCACACCTGAACAGCTCTGGAGCCACGTTTGGATACTCCTGATTTTGCTTATCCTGCGTTGCGCATCTTTTGAGCCTTTGTTGAAGCAGGACTGTGGAGATGCTTCCAAAATGCTGCCGTTAAATTTAAAACGTGCAGAGGAATGTTTTGGTAAAATTTAATAGATTTACATTTGTGTTACTGGGCATTACTATTATTTTCTGTGAAGTCTCATGCCCAAGCCCTGTAGCAGAGTTTTGTACTGGAAAACTGAGTTTGTTTTGTGTTTTCTCATTATTCCAGGTCTGGTTTAGGGTCTTTTGCCCCTCTGCCCTGGGACTCCATTCATTTCTAGCCATCACCTTATTTTCTACCTTCCTCCTTATCAACCTCAGCTGTCTCTTATATTTAATATTTCAACCTTCTGTCGCTTTCAGGTGATGCAGTTGAACAGAATGTATAACCTGGAGGCAGGATGCTGTGCCAGGGTTTGGGGTAGAAAAGGGAGAATGGGGGAAGGCTGCAGCTGGCCAGAGATCATAGCCAGTAAATCTGGGAGCGGGCACGGAGAGAAAACAGCAAGGCAAAAATGGACTAATGTTTCCCTTCTGCTCACGGTATTTTGTACTCTGCCTGTGTTTCTTGGAGTAATACATGGCACAATCCTGTTATCTCTAGGCACTGTGTGACTAATGGTGAAGACGTGTTTGTGATTAGAACAGTTGTTTGATTTCTTGATACTGCTAGATAAAGAGCCTTTTTGCCTAAAATGAATGCTGTCACACCCTCACATGAGAAAGCCGGAATGGGGAGGCTTTACCGTGTTGCTTCCCTAGCAAAGTGGTCCAAATAAGATACCTTTTGGTAACATATTTGGCCTATAATAGGGATTTGCATAAATTATTCATAAAGAGTTGTGACGTTATCAGTTAAGCCACGCACTTAAAGCTGTCAGCCTTTTTAATGAGGTGTCTTGGAGTGCTGTTTTTTAACCAGCTAGTTAACAAGGAGGAAAGCTCTTTTTAATTCTCAGTTCAAGGTAGCAGAACTCTAGAGCCATCATTTTGCTGTAGCATAATTTTTGCCTGGGTCACTTGAGTAATGCATTCTTGTTTAAGTGTTGTGTTTTATTTCATAATCTTATGATACAAAGTTGAAACTGGGACACCTACTGTCAAACTGCTGGGACCCTCCCAAAACCTTGTTTGAAAACTTTGTCTCTTAGATGTGTGAATCGAGTTGTGATGACGTAGGTAAATTTTTGGGAATCGAAGTTCTGGTTGTCCAAAGGTCAGCATTCAAGTTAAAGCCTTTGCTGGCAAGTTTCCACTCCCTTGTCCTTCACCGATCTCTGCAGATTTTACTGACAAACCTGTGTGCTTATCAGTGACTATAAAACAGTTTGTTCCTATGACTAGCATTCTCTGCAGATTAAATGGGAAATATAATAGCATGCCAACATCACCTGTTTTGTTTAATCAGTTAATTTTCTTCTCTAAGGAGAAATGCATTGTTAGCAGGTGACTGCAGCAGTGGTTGTGTTACAGCTGCCGCCTGAGCCATGATAACTCCATGTTTACCTTTTGGTCTGCAGAAAGAGAAATAAAAACTGTTCAACTACCATGTCTGTGACTTAGCTGGAAAGTAGTAGCTTAAATACTTAAGATTTTCCTTCTAATTCTTACTCTTACAAGCTACATTATATTTATCTTGAATGCAATGAGAATTTTACACTGAGGATAGTCTGTGCATTACTCCTAACATGGTCTCAGGGTTCTTTGGCATATGGAACCTCTACTGCTTTTGAAACATGGAGAAGTACATTAAGCCTGAACTTACTTGGTAGGTAGGAATGCGAGAACTGGGTTAAGAGCAGGTAGATGGAAACATTTCTATCTAATGTGTTGGTTAAGTCTTATGTAGGGTCCTGAGCGAGTCTGGATGTTACCAGTTCTCCTGGGAACAGTTATAGTCTGGGGGTGCCTGTGTTCTCAGTACCTGCCAGAAACAAGCAGTAAGGTTCCTGGCATTTGCACAGAGTGTAGCTTTAGAAATCACATTAAAAGAAAATAATTACTGGGCTTACGCTTCAAGCCTCATCATTTTAGTTGCATCTCTTTGTTTTGATGGGTACACATCACAAAACTACCAAAATTTGTCTTGTTCCCCAGTAACGCTGCCTGCTGAGCAAAAAGTTAAGTCACAACATTGACATATATTTTTAATGTTCAACAGCTAGAGTGTTTCAACAGATAATATGGTGCTATTCTTGTATTTAATGTTTTCATATTAGTAAAAAATATTTTAGTGAGAAAGCAGGGCTTTCAAGTTAAGTTAATCGCTTGCTTTTTTGGAGTACGTACCTTACGCACTGGGAATTTTTTCTAAACTGAATGAGTTTAAGCAGTTGCATTGAGATGTTCCTCCTTGGGCCAGTTTCCACTCTTTGAGTAATCAGAGATTAGTTAATCATTATGCTGTAACTTGTGGAGTGATCTTATCTTTAAATATGTACCGTAAGCTTTCCAGATTCTGCGTAAGGCAGAATTTCCCCAGTGCGAGGGATCTGCTCTACTCCGCTGCCTGTGGAATGCTGGAATTGCGCAAACTCTCCTCCCTACCCCCACACATCCCAGTAAGATGTGTGACTCTTGTTCCAGTGCAATGCAAGTTTCCATTGGAACCCCAGCCTGACTTGCCCGAAGCAAACACAGTTCTGAGAACTACTCTATTTGTTTTTGGAAATCAGCTGTGGATCTTACACGCCCCTTATCAGAACTAAAATGATTTGCTTACAGCTAGAATACCCACAGCACTTTAACACCAAGGCTTTTTTTTCAAAAGAAAATCTCTAGAAGGGAAGGCTAAAGGGTAATTGTATTGATTTTGCTCTAACAGTTTTGGCATGATATTTATCGTTGCATTGTTACTGTTGTTCCTTTGATTTAGGTGCTTTAGATTAGGAGGCAAGTAATGCCTAATGCAAGGCACACTGTCATTACAAGCCTGGTTTTGCTCTCCATCACTAGCCCCAAATGCAGCCAGTGCTCTGTCAGCCTGTAGGATACAGCCATGGGCAGGTAGAAGACACTTTCATGTGAGCTGGATGAACACAGAATCACAGAATGTTAGGGACTGGAAGGAACACATCCCGAAAATAGCAGGATAAGAACTAGGAACTCTTCTTCTTTGTAGCGTGCCATTGGGAGAGTAGTAACACATTGGACTGTTTGTATTACAACGCCTCAGGCTATGGTGGAACTAATTTTGCAAATGTTCTTCAGTGTCATAAATCTTAAGTGTCATAAATCATACAAATAAATGTGGCTATTGTTGCCAAATTTTAAGTGTTGCAGGGTTTTGGGAGAAAGCAGTTTCCTTCAAAATGTCTGACTGATGCTTTTTTCTTGTTTTTTTTTCTTCGCAGATCCAGCCTTATGAGAAAATAAAGGCCAGAGGACTGCCCGATAACATCGCTTCTGTCTTGAACAAGCTGGTGGTCGTGAAACTAAATGGCGGCTTGGGCACGAGCATGGGTTGTAAAGGCCCAAAAAGTCTTATTGGGGTGCGGAATGAGAACACCTTCTTGGATCTGACAGTTCAGCAGATTGAGGTACCTTTTGAAGGGCTTTGAAGAGTTGTTGTAGAAACTTGAAGGGGCCTGGGTGCTGGGACCAAATCTGAAACCCACCTAGAGCAGAAATTCTTGCCAATACAGAAGTATTTTCCTTGACTAATCTGATCTTAATTAAAGCAAAGCCCACTAAGTGGTTGTACAGATTTTGCATTTTGGGGTAAGGGGAAGTTGGGATCCAATTCTTGTTTCACATTATATGCCACTGTCACTGAGTTTGCCAGGTTTCAGAGTTGTACTTTGGGATAAAGCATCGCTTTTCTGTGCCAGAGGAAGTGAGACACTGGGCTTCTCCTGTATGACCCCTTAAGAAACATCCCAGTGGAGACTTGCCAAAAGGGAGAGGAGAGGGAAAGGAGAGCCGGGTGCAGCATTGGTGCTGGAGAATTGTGTGGAAAGAACGGGCATTAGTGGTGTGCACACGTGGATAAGAGATGGAGCAGTTGGCAATGGAGCTCTTACCCACGCATGTTTTCAGAGGAGTAATTCAGCCTGTGCGCACCAACCCGGGCGGTGGTGATGGTGTCAAGAAACACAAGCAATCCAGCCTGGTGTGGCTGACTCCTGGGCTTGTGTCCGACTCCTGCAGGTGCAAGTCCAAGCTTAGCTTTTTAAAAGCTCTTTTTTTTTTTTTTTAAATGTGCGTTAGAACAAAACTCTTCACAGCAGCTCTGAGTTCCTTGTTCAATTAAAACTCTCATGCTGGAAGTGATTGCTGGCATTTTCCTCTAAAGAAAGAAAAGTAAGAGAAAACAACATCTGTTGGTGTTGAGAGGATGTTTCAGCTTATGTTTTTAATGCAGAATATTCCTCTTACAGCAGATGAGGTGGTCATTAGAGAAGGAAATTTGGTGTGCCTGTTCCAGTGTTTCTGGAGCTCCAAAAATTTTTGCCTTGGTGTGGTGTCGGTGCGGAGTGACCCTCCCATGTGTGTTAGACAGTTCTATACTACCCTTAAATTTATATACAACTAATGCTGTCCTAATCCTTTGGTGTTATGGGTGCTTTCTCAAAAGGGTCATTGCAGAAGCCTCCGACACCACTGGAGGTTAATGATCCCAAATGCTGCCCAGCAGACGAGGGCAACATGACACACAAACCTTTGAACTCATGGAAGTATCTTCTTTCCTGTACACTCTTATTTCTGATGGAATCCTGTCGCGTTTTCTGTTGTTCGTTGTTGTGTTGTGTTTTTTTTTTTTCCCTTTGCTGTGCTGTCCACATGAAAATGCTCGTGTGTATTTCAGCTCCATTTTACAGATGCACAAGTAATTAACATTGTAACATTCATTGATTCTATTGTCCATCTGGTAGCCTGCCAGAAAGGCTCAAGTGCTTACTGTGGAGAGAAAGTTTTGAAACCTTACCCTGACAGACTTCAGTAATCTGGGGGAAAAAAATATGCCTTTTTTGTAATCAACAATAGCCTAAAATTTAAAATAATCATTTTGTGGTGTCAGGCTTTTCAAATTTTAAATCTCAATGCAGATTTAAAAAGAAAGATTAGTTATACATTAATTAATGTGGGCCTTACGTTGACTTGACTACTCACAAGGATTTGTTTTCCTTTACCTGATTTATTATCCTTTGCGTTGGCATAAGCATCTCTTTTATATCATGCACTTATTACTTCCAGTCTGTTTTATCTCATTTCTTTCTCCCAAAATCTTAGGTGTCAGAGTTAAAGCTAATAATATATTCTGAATTTACCATTTCTTTCCCATCTCAGCATTTAAACAAATCCTACAACACCGATGTTCCTCTTGTTCTCATGAATTCCTTCAACACTGATGACGACACAAAAAAAATCTTGCAGAAATACAGTCACAGCCGTGTGAAGATATATACTTTTAATCAAAGCAGGTATCAAAAAACTTCTCCACTTGGGGTGAAGGGAAAAGCTACCTTGCATTTCTGCCTAGCCCAGATGGTGTGGGTTTTTGGTTTGAGATGCTGAGGTAGCAATGGTATTCTGTGCCCATGTTCAGTCGCTATTTTGAGGCTCTTTGAAAGACTGAGATGTGAGGGTGTTAAGCAGAGTCAAAAGCAGTGTATTAAAATTTGGGAGAGGGGGGCATAGTTCCAAGAAGCACGTGAATAATGGTGTGCTGGATGCTGGCCTCCTGATTCTTGAATTTGCTTTGTTGGATGCCTGGTCTCTGGAGGGCAGCAGAGCACGGCTTCCTTATCAAGAACAAACTCTGATCTCAAGTGGTTGGTGGAGTCAGAGGCGGGCTTGGTGAGCTCCGAACCTGTGTGCCAGGGGAAAGCTGTTTTACAGGATTGTCGCAGAACTGTGGCTTTAAATCCTTGAATGAGAGCTTGCATTGTCGCTTCTCAGTGACAGCCCAGTATTTGGATGGGTCTTTCAATTCAGAGCACTTACACTGATCTAGAAAGCAGAGCTTCAAAAGCTGTGTGAAAAAGCCCATGTAGTTGCACCTTTACTGTTGTCTTTTGTGTTTCTTTATGCTAGTCTGACATTGGCGAGAACTTAACAAAACCCATTGACTTCCCAGGTATCCCAGAATTAACAAGGAGACTCTGCTGCCAATAGCCAAGGATGTATCTTACTCAGGAGAGAACACGGAGTGCTGGTATCCCCCAGGCCATGGAGACATCTACGCCAGTTTTTATAACTCTGGTCTGCTGGATAACCTCATCGCGGAGGGGAAGGAATATATTTTTGTATCCAATATAGATAACTTGGGTGCCACTGTGGACCTTTACATTCTTAACCACCTCATGAACCCACCCAATGGAAAACGCTGTGAATTTGTCATGGAAGTGACCAACAAAACCAGGGCGGATGTGAAGGTAAAGGGAGGTGGTTGTGCAGGTCTGTGTGAACGCCTGGCACGCTGGTGAAAATAGCCCCTTGTCTCTTCTACGTCTGAATTCATTTCAGACGTAGATTAAATCTTCTTACAGCTATTTTTAGGCACCATTTAACACATCAGCTGTGACCTAATTTGAGATGCACAAAATCAGCAACTTTATGAAGTTCTGATTCATGGAGCAAATTTGACATAGGTTCTGGGCAACAGCCTGGACTTGACCGATGGCTGAACACACAAGTGATTTTTGTGGGTTGCAGGTCAAAACCTCAACACCTTCTCCAGACTGTCATTTCCAGGGGAGAAGTTTGGGGATGGTTAAAGTAGAGCTCTGAGGGGTGGGATACAGCGCTTTTACCTTTATGGACTGAAAACTGCCGGTGCCACTCACCCAGCTGTCAAGGTGTGCGTTGCACAACTAGACTTGGCACGGCTGCCGATCTGCTCCTGCCCTGACCGCTTGACTTTGTACAGAGTCCAGGTTTGACACCTTGTCAGACATTTATAGCACATATCAAATCCTTCTAGCATGCGGTAATTTGTCAGGTAACTGGACTTTGCCTGTTCTTTTAAATAAGAGAATGGGGAGGAAATATGATTTTTCTCTGTATTCGTTAAATATTAAGAAAGCTCTGACATAGTCCTATAAACCCACAGAAATGCACTGTAAGAATGCAGTTTGGGTTACAGAAGTACCACTTGTTTCTCTAGTAAGTGGTGCAATACAGAACTATTAGATTTAATTTAATTTTGCTCTGTAATCCAGCAAAGTACTGCTGAATGTGATTTTTGACAACAGCAGCACTTGCAAAAGATTCTCAACAACTTTCACAAAAATAATTAACTGTCTTGGAGTGCTGGAAGATGATCGTTTGACAGTTCTGACTGTACTTTAAACATACTCTATAATTAGTAACCTGGTAGCTGAACACAAGTTTTCACTGAGGTTCAACTTTAAATGCCAACAACACAGTGTATCTGCTTGGGATGAGGGGCGGGTTTTTCTGGCATCTCATGAACAGGACTTAAATCTTCTTTTTTGACCTTTGCAGGGTGGCACGCTTACACAGTATGAAAACAAGCTGAGGCTGGTGGAGATAGCTCAGGTCCCAAAAGCACACGTGGATGAATTCAAGTCTGTGTCAAAATTCAAAATATTCAATACCAACAATTTGTGGATTGCTTTGTCTGCGATTAAAAGGCTGCAGGAGAAAAATGCTATTGACATGGAGATCATTGTTAACCCAAAGGTAATCAGCTAGGAAGATTTTAGAGGAAATGGCCTCAAAAGAACTGTTTATTTCTAGGTAATGAGGCAGGGACTGCTGCCTTCAAGTAGGAGCTGGTCTGTCAGTAAATGCAGAGCTCTGACGTCTCTAGTTCTGAGTGCTGTTACCTGCGGGTTGTGTTCACCTGGGTTTTCTCTTCCAGACTCTGGATGGAGGCTTGAATGTTATCCAGTTGGAGACTGCAGTTGGTGCTGCTATTAAAAGTTTTGAGAACTCTCTGGGGATAAACGTACCTCGTAGTCGTTTTCTGCCTGTTAAGACCACGTCAGATCTCTTGCTTGTGATGTCCAACTTGTACAGCCTTAATGCGGGATCTTTAACAATGAGTGAGAAGCGTGAATTTCCAACAGTGCCTCTTGTCAAACTGGGAAGTTCTTTCACAAAGGTAAACTCCTATCTTTATACTTTGTTTTTATCTCTTTGAATAAAAAACATAGTCCATAGCAATACATATGTTAACAGAGAGGTTTTTATCTACCTCTGGCCATCTGGGCATTCCTTTTTGCTCTTTGTGAAGAACTGTTAGAATACAAACTACTCAACATGTGTGCATAATGTCACACTGCTGCTGGGTGCTCCTTTACCCTGTCAGCTGAGGAAAAGAAAGAGTGAATTGGGCTGTGTGTGTTCTCTAGAGCTTGCCCAGCTTTGGTGGGATACTGCCCTTACTGCTCCTCAGTCATCCCTGACAGAAATTACAATACCATGTTGCTTTCAAAGTAGCAACTTTTGTATTTGTCATACGTAGATTCCACAATGATCCCTGAAAGGAGTTTTCAGGAAGCTCCCATGCTTGTCTTAATCCACAAATAGATGTTTTTGTTTTTAAACTGTCTCTATTCTTCCTTCTCTCCAAAAGGTTCAAGATTACCTGCGGAGGTTTGAAAGTATTCCAGACATGCTGGAGCTGGATCATCTCACGGTTTCAGGTGATGTTACATTTGGGAAGAATGTTTCATTAAAGGTGAGTGTGTGAGCAGTATTCTCCTGCAATAAGCACCCCTGCTCCTTGGTAACTGATCCTGCCTAAGTCAGTGCCTTTAAGCACAGTCCATGGAAACGCTCCTGGGAATTAAGTCACCAGCCCAAGGATTGCAGAGGACAAGAATGAAGAATGATCCTTATGGAGGAGTTTGAGGTGTTACTGCTAGAGCTGCTTCTCTGTGCAGTCCCAGGGAGAGATGAGGTTTGTCTGTGAATCTTGACACCACCACAGACCTCATGACTCATTTCAAAACAATGCTTATGTCTTTGTCCTTTGGCTCTACGAGGCACTTACTGCCTGGCCTCCCAGAACGCCTCCCAGAAACGGCTTCATAGCCACAGGCTGTTTCTTATCAGTTTGAGGTTCTTGATTTATTAGTAAATGTTGTAGCCGAGCAAATTAGTTTCTCTCTCAAATTCTTCCTTAGGATCTGGCCAATCCAGCAGATTGTTGTCATGGTCCTGTAGCAGTCTAGGCCAGTTTAGCTGCTGACAGAAACCAGTGCAAGGTGGGGCTGCAACAGCCAACACTTAGGCAACTATCAGACACTCACACGCATCTGTCTGTTCCCAGCTCTTTCTGCATATTTGCCTTACAGCTGTAAGGGTGAGCTCTGCTTACAGCAAACACATGGTGAGCTCTGCCATCACATACTGATGTGGGTAATGCTTTTCCACCTAAAAGCAAGCAGACGTGATAAAAACGCTTACAGCAAGTGTGTATCTTCAAAGAAGGCATCAACTCTGCTTGTAAGCTGATAGTATCTAGTATGCTGGCAATTACAGTGTTTTCAATATTGCTTAAAATCTTTTTTGTGGGAGGGGAAAAAAAAGGTCTGTGCAGAAACAATACAACTAAATCCATCTAGGATCTGGCTGTTACAGCTGACATCTAACTGGTCCTCCAGAACAACACTACTCTAGCCCATTGTAAGTCAACAGTTGATAGAAAGTTTCTAATCACTTGTTTTCTTTCCTGTAAATCCAGGGAACAGTTATCATCATTGCAAATCATGGCGACAGAATTGACATCCCAGCTGGAGCTCTACTAGAGAACAAAATTGTATCTGGCAATCTTCGGATCCTGGACCACTGAGTCAGGGTCAGTTCTGTAGGCTGCTGTGCTGAACCAGCCTTGTAAAGGAAGAACCTTTAAAGCATTAGAAATATAAGTACACAGAGGGCCTATGCTTTGTCATCTTCACAGTACCCTGCAGTATTAATTTTAAATTAATTTCTCTTGCTTATCTTTTTAAGCAGACACATAGTGCCATGGATGTGCGTAAGTAATGCTTCAGTCCTTAAAGAGATTCTGTAACTCAGTTAATATAACCTTGAAGTGCAATACTGTTTGTCTTGAGGTAAGATGGACAGATCTTCTTTGATAAGAAGTTAAGAGGCTTGCCTCTAACATGTAGTAGTTTTGAATTGCTTGTAACTGCAGAAATAAAGCTGTGAAGCAATACATGTGGGACAATGCAGTTAGCTACTCATGTGACTTTTTATGAAGTATAAGTGGCAGGCACAGTTGAAAACCAAAAGTTTCACTACTGCTAAATGGGCTGTTAAAAACCCCTGTATTTCATGTGCTCACAAACATCCCGACCTCTAGCTCTCTCTAACCCCCACAACCTGCAAGTGGGATGTCCTATCCCAACTGTATGTCAAGATACTGGGGTAAGACTGTCCATACCTCCATTTCTGTATTGTGAGAGTGGGAATTGTTGATGTTCAAAACTTGCCCAAAGAATCTAATACTTGAGAATAATGCCTCAGTATCCACATGTGGTGTTTGCTTTTTCACATCCCATTTAAGACTGGATGTCCTGTTGATATCTTAATCTGCCCTCTTTTCAATAAATGGATCACAGTGACTACACCCATGTTCATATTGTCACAGCCGTGTATGTTAATTTATCTTCTATTGAGTCATTTCTAAATTTGTACAGGAACTGAAATCCCTATCCTGATCACTATTGATTTCTTAATGTTTCTCTTGTATTTACATGCAGACAACTTTATTTTATAAGCTTAGTATAACACTGGTATGTATCATTAAAGAAGTTGGTCTTTAAAAACAACTGTGATTTTATAGCTTTATTTTGACTGACAATTAATGACATCTGTTATGCTAACAGATAAGCATGCCTGTCTGAAGAAACCATAGGCGCGCACACACACTGTAGTAGACCATTCCATCATACATAATCGGCACAAGGTTAGGCACTCGGACTATGGTTAGGTAAAGAGGTGTGAGGTGAAATACACAGGCACTTTTCCTTAGTACTGGCAGCATCCAGTCTTAAAAGGTAGTATTAAAAAACCTTTTCAATAAATTAATTTCAGTTGCACCTTCCTTAATGGCGTAATCTTTTATAAGCAGCCTAAAAACTTTATTTTCCTGCCCTGTTTATTGTGTCCTCTGTCTTTATACGCACCGCTTTTGTGTCTTTAGAACTCTGGAGCAATTGGCAAAGTCCTGAACTGCTCCCTGTCCTGACCCTGCTGCCAGGGGCGATGCCCCATCCTGGGTGGGTGACTGCAGGAAACCATCCCCACACCAGCCTTGTTGTTACCTTTGAATTCCACCAGAAGCCCACTGTTAAAATGATCATTTCACAACTCTGTCCTGTAGGTAATGGCTTCAGGGAGCTGACAGTTTGTTAGAAAAATCATCTCTTCAGATGGCAGTTTAGAGCCCAGCTGTGAGAAATCCCCTCAAACAGGACTGCTCCCTAACAAATCTGAATCCTATATGCCAGCAATCAAAAGACATTTATTTATATAAAGTTCTGTAAAAAAATAAATTTTAGAACAGCATAGTTTCATAGAGAAAAACATTTTCTACAGAGTTCCAACTGTAAGATTTTTATGTTGTACCATCATTAAATAAGGTAGGACACCATGTGAATTTCATTGCACTAGAAGAAATGCAAAGCATCTTTTTAATATAAAGATATACAGAGCATTCTAGACAACTACAGCTGTGTTACAGCTATGTGTTCTTTTGGATTTGGTCCAAAGAAACCTGAGTCTGTTTCCAGAGAGAATGAAAAAACATTGCACAGACAGCTGATCACTTGTTTCTTGCTGAAGGACACTGAAAAGATCACTCCCTGCAGCTCACTCTGAGTCTAGTTTCCCCAACTATCAATAGTGCCCTTTCTTGGGCTCTGGTCTTAAGTATTCACCTCACAGGCATCGTGCTGCTTAGAAGAAAGTCGGTCTGTTGTCAGAGCCAAGTGACTGCTCGCAGTGGATTATCACCTCTTCTGCTCCCAAATTTCAGCCATGTTTAGGTCTAAGTTGTTAAGGCCTTTCAGAGCTTGAAGGTTTCCAGTGTAAAAAGCTACATCTGAAGTAACCAGTCTGCAGCGAAACATAAAAACAAGATCAGCATCTGAACCTACTGCATCCATCTGGAGTAATCAGAAAAGCAGCCAGGGTTTGTCTATGGCTTGGGCACACAATTACAACAATAAATGTTGTAATACTAAGCCTGGATTAGATATTTTAAGTATCAGCTCAAAACTCAATGCTACAAAGGTGGTTTATTTTACAGGTACATACCATGGTTACTGCTAGGTGTAAAACTAGTTATAGGGAAAGGAGATCAAACAATAAGTTCAGAAAAGTCATCAGGAATTAGGCATCTAAAACTCCTGTTCTCTTGCTGTAATCCCAGGCTTCTCTAGACGTGAATTTAAAATATTAATTATTGCAACATTAACTTCTGTATTCTAGAAGGTTAACAGCAAAACAGTTATATTGCTTGTAACACTTTATACAGTTAAAATCCCTCATACATCGAAATGTATCTAAGGATAACAGAAACATGATCATGATATTTCTAGTTAGAAAGCAACAGGATGGATCAGTAAAAATTGTATTTTCATAGTTAAAAAAAAAATTAACCAGGATTCACAGGCCTGGTTTTTTACTGTTATTACAGAAACAAGCAGTCTAAAATAGGATGAAGATCAGGAAAGCAGGTTTAAAACTAGGTCAATGAAGACTGCTGGAACATCAGCAAGTGAAATCCAGCATTTGATGTTTCCCTTTTCAAAAGGCCCTGACGACACACTGTGGGAAAGCTGCGTTCTGAATTAAGTAACTGCTGCCATGAAGGAAACAAGACTTGGGCATCACTGTTTCTAGTGGCTGCTGAAACACTCCTGACAGCCAGGATGACTGTGCCGGGAAACGCACCACCAGCACATCACACCAACCCTCCTATCAAAAAGGGGTCCATTCAGGCCATCCACCCACAAGCACTGAGCAAACCCAAAGGAGCAGGAGGAAGACAGTGCAGCACACCATTCAGGACTAGAAACTCAAGGGTGAAACGCTCCCCAACGTGTTCTGAGTGCTGCAGCCCCACTCCAGGGAGCTTGTTGGCTTACAAATACATTACTAAGTACCAAAGGCAAGTGCATGTTGTCTTGTAAATACACCACAAGTACAGAAAACCATTCCAGGTAAACACACAGAGGACAAGGATAAATAAGCTTAAGCATAAACTGGACAGAAACAAAACCCTTCTTCGTTCTAGCAAGATTTGAAACATTTATAAACTTCCTCCTCCGGCTTCTTCAACCTAAGACAATGCCTTCTTGCATGTGGGTAGGCTGAGTGAATTTCACCCTTACTACACTTTAAATAAATAACCCTAGGTCATTAAGAAAGATTACAAGACTTATTGTTTCAGAGGACAATCCAACTTACAATGGGATTCAGCCTGCAAGAGGCTGCAGGCTTTCCCAGGAGGTGTGGGATGTTAGGCACAGCCCCTTAGGAGAGGGACCACTGACCTGGTTTGGTGATGGAAGGTTGGGCTGGGGCAGGAAAGAGGAAAAGCTCTGTCAGCATAATCTCTCTTTCAAGTCTAGTTCTGCTGTAAAAACAATTTCTGTATAGAAGCTGCCCATTGCACAGGAGAAATACCACTTTTTCCTATTTTTACTTTGCTAGCAGCATGAGTCATCATCCATGATTCAAAACTGCTTCATGAATCACGCAACTCTTGAGAATCAAACTGTGGCTACTGCTGTCACACAAAAAGAGAAAAAGCAATCTGCAAACTGAGGGAACCTACAGCAGGTTTCCAGTGGGACAATACCGAAATCACAATCTATTACCAGGCTCACTGCATTCCTGGTTACTACGGGAAAGGCACAAGTCATGTCCTTTTACTGTAAGAAAGCTCCAAATGGAACACAAAACACAAGAGCATGGCTGCATCTGCAATCACAACTTCCTTGCAGAAGACAAAGCGTCCTTATTTAAATTAAGCAGTAAAAAAGAAGTGCCCAAACGTACCCATTCAGAGGTCCTCCATCATTGACTACATTTAGGTGGGCCAGCTGCCTCTTCAGGTGAAGTTTGTAGCTTGCGTTAATTCGTAAAAACAACATCTAGAGGAAGCCACAGAACCAGAGTAAGGAACTATCCCCACACTTGCATCACTGCATACAGCGAGGAAATACACTGCAAACACCTTAAATCACCAATCTTCGGTTTTGGTTTTACAGTTCATGTGATTTTGCTTTCTGCCAGTCCTTCAGCCTCCTAATCTTTCTGGCCATTTACAATTTAACACACAAGACAGTATACAGCCTCACTTGTTATGTGTTGCACTTAGAGGACATGTTTGGAGCATGTATTTTTAATTCCCTGTTGTCTGAAGCATCTAGCAACTTGTATTAAGGCTAGAAGATAAACCCCTTCCCTGTACTATAACCACTTAAAGTATTTTCTCTAAGAGAAATAATGAAAAACAGTTTGAAAATACCATTTAATTTAGTGCAAAAGAGAAACTACAATTTAGTGCATTCAGTGACTATCAGTCCTTCCTGTCCTTAGATTTACGACTTTGCAGTAGCGATAACTGCAGCAAAATACTGAAAAAGCACATCTGGTACAGTCTGGCCGCATAATGCATTTGGGGACCTCCAGAAGGCACAAAGTTTGAACAGCATTACAGAAGAATTCCCCAAAAGGGCAGTACTTGAGCCCCAAAATGTTGCCCTTTGTGTAGAATTTCAGCACTAATTCATGAAGTGAAGATTCACCTCTCTAGACACTAAAATGCAGCTTAAAATCCTGGAATCAGACAGTTCTTTTTGTGTGTCTCATCGTTCTCCCTGCACGTCCAAACTCTTCCTTCAGTTCAGACTGAGCTGTCTGCATGACTGCTGCCAACCCCTTTAATGTGTGGGTTTTGCAAAGACTCAGTTTTTCCCCCCCCCAAAAGCAGAAGTCTCTCTCGTTACTGAGTTCATGTGCATTTGCAAGGGAGGTGTTACATGAATCTCAAAAATAACATTCACCTGAGTTTGCTCCTCAGGAAGCAGATCATATATAGCCTCATGCATCTTTGCCATTTGCTTGCAGATATTCCTGAAGCATGCTGAAGGAACAGGAGCCTTCACTTCATACTGCAAATGAAAACACAACCAGTTAGTCCTTTCTGCCACCTTCAATCCGTTTATAGAGAAGAATTTCCAACAGCCATCTGAAGCCCTTGATTGCTAATGACATCACAAATCATTCAGCATATCACAAATCAAAACGCCCACTGGGCATGATCTGTCTCAGCCAAGCACGAGCACAAAACAATCTTTTAGCAGTTCTTGCTTCACAAGCAAACAGTAACTTTCAAACCAGTATGAAATCTAAGGATTACCCAACTTCATCTACTCATCTTTGTTAGTTTGAATTGTTTCTCTTTGCTCATTATCTTTTGTTGGTTTCCATTACCCTACAAATTACAGATGCAAAGAGAATAACCACTGTGCCAGCTACACAGAGATACACACGCTATGTGACCTGCTAGCTGCCCTCTCCTTCAGATTTGTGTGAGTCAGTGACAGACAAGCAATGATGAATACACCCCTAAGTACTTAATGAGAGAAGAATACTTCTCTAAGATCACATATATCCAAATTTCTGAAGCAAGCAGGAAAGCAAAGCATAAAGAAACGGAAACATCTGAAAACTCAATATTGGCCACATAAAACTGCCGAAAACCCCACAAAAATGGGGCAGAAATACCTTGGAATCAAAGTAGGAAACATCCTTTCTCCTGGTGGCTGAGATCCAAGAAACAAGACACTGGAAACCACCAGATGGTAAGAGATTTGCTACAAAGGGAACAAAATCCTTACATCCCCATCCTCGACAGGGAAGATCAGAATGTGATTTCAGAAGCGCTTTGATAAACTGTCCCAGGAACACTGAAGCCAGCTCTTCAGCTCCTGGTGGAGAGGCTGTGCCAGCACAGGCCTGGCTTAAACACTGGCAGGTCACCTTTGGTTGGCTGACACCTCCCCAAAGGGCCTTGCACAACTCAGTGGAAGAACCAAATCATTATAACTAAATTCTTTACGAACACCTTGGAGGAGACACTCTCACACTAGTCTGACTTGTGAAAAGCAACAAAGCTTGCCTGAGTGTGAGAGAAAATAAAAAAGGGGGGGGAGTTTTGAGAAAGCATTTACAGAAAAGCCAAACCGATGGCTACTTCAGAGGTGAAGTAGCAGACAAATAGTGCTTACTGCTTCCAGGAGCCCTGCTCCCTGCACAGCATACAGGATTGTGCCTCAAGACACGAGAGTTGAGCAACAAATGATTTACAATTTACCAGCATGTTGTAAAGCCAAAGGGAACCGGCAAGCTGCAGTGATGGCTCTTGCATGGCTACAGGCAAATCAAACTCTTCATCGTGATGGGGGAAAAGCAACAGCACCAGAAAGAAACATGAGCTCCAGCCCTGTGAGGCACTGGCCATTTTTATCTTCAGCTAAGGTCAACAGTGTGTAATACCATGAGGGATCAGACAAAAATTTACAGCTCTTCGGAGCAAACAGTCACAAGACGACAAGCTCCAAGAGAAGCTAAGAACCCACGCTGGATTTTTTTTCTACGAACATTTATCCCTTTTTAAAAACCTACGCCTTTTTCAGTTGTTAATTATAGCCATGTTAAATACCCCCGGATCCTGTTTTATCTCCCTGCCAAAGTTCACAGACAGATGCTGGGAACTGTCCATGCTGCTGTGAAGCGCCCGCTGAGCGCAGGTCTCACTGCGGGACGGCAGCTCCTGTCCCACGCGGCTCCCTGCGGGAAATGCAAGATTAACTTGCCAATGTTACCCAAGAGCCAGGTCAATGTCCCTTCCACTGGACCAAATGGTTTGTCGCCTACAAAGCATGATTCTAGACTGCGCAGTATTTGTTTTTAAAGCATTCTGGACATGTGCCACTACAAAACTTGCTTGCTTACTCATTCAGATTTATACACTTTAAAGCAAATAACCACTTTATCCACAAGGCACTGAAATACTTGGACTCTCACAAAAATGTGTAACCCAAAGAACACGCTGACACGGCTGCACTGACATGCCCTGGTTTTATGTGCTTCACAGCCTTCAATGCCAAGATTTCATTATTTCAGGAACAAGATGAGCCAAATTATGCGGTATGTTAGGAATGGAGACACATTAACAAATAGTCTTGTCTCCTTTTCTCCTACATGGGCTGCACTCACATGAGCCAGGCACTGTCACCCAAGCCTTTAAGAGCTCTAAGGGATGGGAATATTCTCAGTTTATAACTTGTGCCAGCTCACAAAAGGAGAATGGGCTGTAAAGACGGAAGGACAGTGAGAGATGGATACTTAGTACCTATTATCAAGAATTAGAAACTGTGCTACTGGTTTGGTGTGGGCTAACTTGTTTACTATCAATAATCTAAATTCTTGCATTTGTCTTTTATTTTCAATACATAAGGGGTAAAGTGACCAAAAAGCCATGTTACTTCAGAGAACGGGTATTTTTGTGCGGGGCAAAAAAACCCAAATAAGTAGAACACTATTTGGATCTTTAGAAAAGGGCATAAACATGTTTTTAAAAGTATAAACACAACAGGGGGCAGGGATCCTAATTTAAATGCTTTGGGTATCTCCCCTCCTCCACCCCCCTTTTTGGTAACACTTAATTAGCCAAAGAAACAGATGAAAAGATAAAGCACAACATCAAATAAAGAATAACAGAAATGCTGCCTGTTACAGCCACCCCACTGCAGCCCCCATCAGCCTCTCCCCACCTTCTGCTCCACCAGGGACATTCTGTGCTTCCTAAGAGCTCTGACAAGGAGGGGTTGGCCATGGCCAGTCAATCAAGTCAGTAAAGAGTTAATTATTTTCTCTCATAAAACAGCTTCTTCCCCACCCCTCCTTTTTTTGAGCACATGAGATCCAAAGCAAAACACTAAGCTTTAAAAACTCATGAACTTCACCCATGAGACCTGTGGGCCCAGGAGGTCCCATCTCAGGGCAGTCTCAGTGTATTCCACCTCAAGATTAGTCAGAGACTGGATTCAGCCCAGGACCAACCTGGTCCCCTGATGAGTGTTAAAAAGAACAACAACAACAACAACAATAATCATCTAAGAGCATTTCATGGGACAGCTGTAGCGTTACTATGCAGCAGGAATTGCTAAGCACAGACCCCTAGCCCCAGCCAGGTCTGCAGCCCAACATAAGAGCTGGTCCTTCCCCTCCAAAAACTCTTCCTCCTCAGCAGTTTTTTGCTGTTTCCTCAGCTGCAGGAAATTACCACTCCCCACTTCCAAAGAGGCACCACAGGGAAGAGCAGGAAGCGGGAACTGGCTCAGCCTGGCTGCAGACAAGAGCTGTCAGTGGATAAAACTGCTAAGGGTAGGAGAGTACTTCAGTTTCCAAACACAGAGCATCTGCGCCAGCCAAAACATTCATAATACAGCTGAAGAGGTAAACAAAGAATATTTTTTCTGGGGGTGAAGGTGAATGACACCCAGGTGGCAAATGTTAACACAAACATTCACAAGTACAGCACAGAGCTCTGTGTTTATACAGTTTAAAGAAGTTCAAACAACTCCTGATTAGGAAAGTTTAAGATTCCATTTGAAACATCTAGACTGTATACAGTGAGACCTCCAATTGCTATTTAGAGTGTATAATTATTTCCATAAATCATTACCTTTGATAATAGTTTGTCGAATAAGCTATCCATTATGGCAACGAGCTTTGCTGAAATTTCAGCTATATGGTCATGATAATCCTGTAACAGAAGAAAGCAGGTTTTATTTACTATATAATAACATTCATATTCTTCAGAGCATAGTTGAAAAGCAGAACTTTGCGGTTAATTAGGAAATGCGAAAAGAATTACCTTCATAATGTGGTCAAAATGCCTGAGCATGCTAAACTGCTTTGGCTGCAGTCGAGCTTCAAAATGAGCCCTGATAATGGGAATGTAGTGTACAATTAGCTGTAGGCAACGTGAAGAAAGGGCTGTAAATCCAGAAGCAAGAGAGGGAGAGAAAAATAGCTTAATTATTAAACAGGAAGAGTCATTTTGTATAGACTGTATCTCCTTTAACATAACAGATCTGACACAATATTTGTTTCTGTTGGGAAACCCCATCCATTGAAGACACCAGGCTAACACCTGGCTATTCACACCCAGCTTCTGTAAGATACGGGATAAGGGACTAATTTTACGAGAGGCTTTAAGTGTCTACTTGACATTTTGAGCTCTGAGCACATGCAGACAGAGAGATCTCAAAAGACCTGACTCATCAGCTACCTAACCTCAGCAGCCACATTCTCAAGGAATCGCTACTTCTGCAGAAGGTGTACGTATAATAAACACTCTGTCCTGCCAGTGCTGAGCTGCCCAGAGCCAGCTCCTGGCAGGATTCTGAGACCTGAGCTTCTCCCATGTCCATCAGGTCCTGAGATGACAGCAGGACACATGCTGGTCACCACACTGGCCAATGTGGTGTACGCTTCTGAAGCAAAGACCTGTCCCAGATCACTTGTGTCTGCTCCTGTGGCCCTTGGTGGGGAAGCCTCTCAACTCATCTGCCTCAAGTTATTCCCTTTTAAAAAGGGAAACGCAGACTGGTCATCAGGATGTGCTGACACATGAGAACTGCAAGGTCAAACTCCTGCTCAACCTACCACCAAAGGCTCTTAATTTCAGGAGACTGTTTAAAACTAGGGGTCTTGAGTAGCATGTTAGACTTTTCTGTAGCACAGAACTGGACACCTAGCTCTCCCCAGCTTTTCAGAGCAGCTGAAGCAGTCCGGGCAGGTAGCTTGGGGGCTGGCAATTCAGCTAAACAGCTGTACACTGGAAATGAGGAACTCTAAAGCCTAAATCATAGTTTGGATTCAGCACAGAGACACAGAGCCCTAAGTTACCTGACTGTGCCAGGACACTCGGCCACACAGAGACTAATCTTTGACTCGGAGCCACCCACAGGAATAATTTCGCGCATTACTGACACGCAGTTATAACCCGCGGGAGCTGTGTGTGGACACGGCATTGCAGAATACAGCACCATAGGGCAGACAGGACAGCACAGCTCAGCAAAATGCCCAGGGAGACAGGGTCTGGCTGCATTCCTCTACTTACGTACCTCCCATCTCAAGATCTGAACACTAAGCAGCTCCCAAGCATGCCAGCATCACCACTTATAAAGTAACTGCACCTTCCCACAATCAAAAGATTTTTGTGGAAAACTTCCTAGTCTGCATATTTGTTCTGATGTTTCCTTCAAGTGACACAGTCAAGCTTTACGTTTAAAGTGATCCAGTAGACAGCAAAGGAATGTGATGGATTTCAGTGCACCCCTTAATCAGACAATTCACTGGCTTTTATACATTTTAACCCCTAACCAGCAAGATCTTATCACCCTCTGTGTTCCATACATGGCACCGCAACACAAACATAGCTTATATATGTTTAGGTGTTGTTTTTGTTTCTTTTTCTTTTTTCTTGGATAAGCTTTGGCATTTTAAATATAGAAATGCATACCTAGGTTTTTTGTAGTGATTGTTTTCAAACCAACAACTTGTAATGCACCAGCTCCAAGCACTAGTTGGCAACTTCTAGAGTTGAAATACTGTAAGAAAAAGATAGTGGAAATTTATGCTGACTCTTTAACAACTACACATAACCACAGTTTAGAAATACCATCAATAGAATTCCACAAGATTAAGCAGATTATTACAAAATAAAAGAAGGCCAGTACCAGGGTTTCCACATACTCCTTGCTACAGAGGAGTCCAGGACTCCTAACTAATAAGACAAAAGGAACTTTTTCCCCACTTGCAGTAGTCACTGGCCCATACTATTTTTTTGACCCAGTTTATGCCAAAGCACTCAAGGCAGTGTTTCAGCACAGGGAAGCAGAGATACTGTTGTTAAAAACACAGGGGCTCAGTGATTTCAATTCAGGGACTTATTTCTGCTTCTCTATGAGACCTTTGGGTGAGGCCTCTCTCAGTGTAAAAGTAGACTTGCGATGTTCAGCCTTACTTTGAAAGTTGTACACAAGAATGGCTTTATACTAGAAATACATAAAATGTACTTCACAAACCAGAGCCTTGGGTGGAGTGAAGGGTAAGGATCTCACTAGTGCTGCTGAGTAGACAAGTGCAATATGAGGATGGAAATTATCAAAAGAATAAGTTTCTGCTTTGGCTTTAGACCTTCCCCACCGTGGATGTTAAAGAAAACTTGAAAGCACTAAAACTCTCTGCTGCTGAAGTGGCTGAATCTGTATTTCTAACACTATAAAATACTGAGATTAAGAAATGGCACACAGATGATGATAAGCCATGTTAAAAAACAATTCTGTAAGATTTCCAGGTATAGTGGATGACTCATGACAATCTTCCTAGCTTAGCTCCAGAAGAAAATAAGTTATCACTAAATGCACACAGGCCAGCAAGGTCTCTGGACAGTAAGACAGTTCCTGTTAGCATAGTCTGTCTTATTGTGGAATTCTGGTCCACCACTCAGCTTGAGACACCAGAAATTCTAGACTGGCTTAGATGATGCAGTAGAGACAGCAGAGCCATTGCTGCTGTCCCCGATTCCTGCTCTGAATGGAGAGAAGTGCCAGGGCTCATGTCTGAGCAGAACTGTCCTGGGGTAGAACTTGGGAGACAAAATCTACAGAGAGCTGACCCTTTCTTTTACACCCAAAGAAAGATTCACAAAGAATTGTGATGAGGTTGCCCTTGCAGCTTGTGTCTGCAACACAGGAAATTTTCATTCACATAGAGCTTCTCTTTTGTGGGACCACAATCCCGCTTTGTGGGTCTTGCTCCATGATAACGTTAAGAACAAACTGAAAATTTCAACCCCCCTTGAGTAAAAATAGTAAAAATTGTTCTGTCTATTAGCTGGAGTAAGTCACAAAACTAAGGAGCAGAGAGGACATGCTGTGAGCACTGCAAACCACTCTGCCAGTGTGGTGTATCCAAGGCCAGAAAAGCAAACCAGACCTAGTGCCACAACTGAACCTGAGCTACATGTGGCCCCAACCTGTGAGAGGCATAATCTGCTCTGCTCTCAGACAGCAGTCAGGATCCAAAACTGTCTGATATTCAAACACCAGGACCTTTTCTTGTGCCTCCTGGTGGACTTCAGGAGTAGACCCACTAAACAGACAGATATATCCTACACAGCCTAAAGCTGCTCTGAGGTATTTAGCTCAGGTTAGCACCAACTGATAGACTGCACATCAGACCATTAAAAACATGCTCTATAAAGGATGATAGGCACTTGTACTCTTCCCCTGCCTTTTGTAGCTACTACTGTTACCAGATGGCCTGTTGCAGACAAAGCAGCAAGGAAGCAGCATTCCCAAAACATCAAAAGAGCAATACCCCCTCCTTGTGACTGCTTGGAGGAAAGCATTTCTGCATTCTGGCACCATGGCTGCCTACCTTCTCTTACCTGCACCAGCTAAATGACTCCAGTAATTACAAAGCTGTTTTCCTTCATACACAGGTGTCACTTCATTCTGGTTGCAGCCACAGTTCAAAATGGCCTGGAATTTCATTACCAGGGAACACTTTGCAGCTTCCATTACAATAAAGACTAGCTCTCGCTACCTTCAAAATTTGCTAGCTCTGACAGCTGTCAACCTGCAAGGACACCTTGGGTGGCTCTTGTTCTGTTCAAAATGTAATAAATGAGCTTTTGTTTTTGCTAGCTGCTCTTGTAATCTCTCCAACTGACGGCACCTTGCTGTCAGACAGGAAATGCAATAATTTAACTGCATGTGACAAGTGAATATCAAGGAATAAAACACAAATTATATAGAGCTAGACAGAACAAGATATGATAGGGAGAGAGAAGTAACACAGAGATGCAAATCTGGCCAAGTTTAAAGCATCTACTGCTATTCTACCTGCAAAAAAGTTGCTGTAAGACCTGAGTGAAGCAGCAGCTGGAGAACAAGAGGTGAAAAGGGGCATTCCCAGTTCCAGACTGACTGCTTTGCCTTGGATAGTGCCTTCAAAGCAGAAGGTTTGTGGATGAATCTGAATGATGACTGCAGGGAGGAGTGTTCCTGCATCCAGTTATTCAGGTAAGAATCACCAACAGGAAGATTATTTAAAAGTCCATCTTCAAGGCTGTGTTTCCCTTATTCTGTCCCCCATCTTACATAAAATACACTTTCGGAGAGTAGAATCTGTTCATCTTTTACAGATTATGCCTATGTTTAGAACTCTAATACCAGACATAACCTTTGTAGGCAGCAGAGACACATGTGAAAACCTTCAAATAAATTAACTGCTAGGCTTTGGAGCATACATATATATATATATATATATATAATATATATATATATTATATATATATATATATAATATATATATATATTATATATATATATATATATATAAAATATATATATATTTTATATATATATATATATATATATATATATATATATATATATATATATATATATATATATATATATATATATATATATATATATATATGACAGTTTCAAGATGCATTCATGTGCTCCTTTTACTATTGCTTACTTCTATTACCTTGCAGTATCTGTGCTTTACCGAGTTTGCACTTCCCTAGCGAGAAATAAATGACAAAAAGGTCCTGGTCTTCCATCATCTTTACATTTACAACAGAAGCTTCATCTCACACTATTTTTCTTGCTTCTGCTGACTATACCTCTACTGACTTGTAAAAAAATAAGGGATTAATTTCCTTCCTGTACATAGATATATCTCTGTGGCATCTGAGATCAAATTGCTTTTTCTTCAGAAGCATTAATCCTACACCCAGCCTGAAGGACAGGCAGCTGTGACAAACACTGCTAGATGGGATTTTCAATACTCCAGCTAAAGAAAAGGAAAGACAGCCTTCCCAAAGTTAATTCACACAAACTGCATCTTTAATGCCCTTAGCTTAAAAGGCTACCTTATGGCACAGTAACAAACACAATCATTTCTAGACAATTGATATCATTTATATGAAATCGGAAAAGCACATGAAGCATTACAGAGAATAAGACATTTTCTCCACCTTAAATACTCCCAGTGAGCACAGATGGTACATTTGGAGTCATACCTTCAGTAAATCAGACAGGCGGGTAAGCATGTCAGTGGTGATGGAAGGAATGTTATCCACACACTGGCAATACTCGAGGATTATTCTTATTAACAGCAATACTGTCCTACAAGAGAGGAAACAGCCAAATATGTCATCTCAGTGCACAGAATATGCTGGGAAAAAAATCAAACACAGGACACTCATGTTGATAGAAAGCTACCTAATGCTAAAGATTACAGCATTAAATAAACCCATCACATGATCTGAAGTAGAAGTAAAACATCAAAGAAGATATACATAAAGATGGTTATAAAGAATACCTATTCCACAGGATGGCGCATGGAAAAAGTACTTAACTTATGAGAGAAAAATCTCTCAGGTTGATTGGTATAACTTATTAATTTCCAAAAAAGCTACTGTGGAACTAGAAGTCTCCATACAGATGTTGGCAGGGGACAAAAAATACAAAGCTCTTATCTTATACTACTGTATAATTCTGGCCAACTTTGAGCAAGTATAAAAATCCACTGAATGTAGACAACCACCACCACTGGAAAGAATGAATGCTAAGGAGTCACAAAAAGAGAAGGCAGCTGTGAAGAGACAGTATCAAATACTCAAAGATGCTCAACACCCGTAATTTCTCCTGAATTCTGCAGGCACTGGAGCCTCTGGGAGCTACTGGATCAAACTAGGAAGGCTTCAGGAGGTATGCTCCTTTGAATTCATATACAAAAACAACAGGAAAACTAAGGCAATATCTAATGTTGAGAGTAGATATTCTAACATTTCAAAAACTTAAATCTCTTTTTTCCTTTAGGCAGTAGAGTGCAGAAAGATGATGAGCAATCAACTGCAAATAAACACCTGGAGAATTTTTGGGGAACATCAAAGCTTTTTTTCATTAATGCATTTTATTTGCTTAAATACAATGAAACTGTATGTAGAAGTGTGTAGAACTGAAACAAATATTTGCACCAACATGAAGCTAACATTGCTTCATAGAGGTAAATATAACAAGTTTCAAACAGGCAGAGGTGGATTATCAAACACATCATCTATTAAGTAAATTTTATTCCTTAAACCATGTTCAAATACTCCTGTTCAACCTGAAATGCTCTTTTACAGTGATACCATCTGGCTGGCACCAAAGTTCTGAGCCATCAACTTACATTCCAATTGAACAATAATGCACCACCATGAAGCAACTCCTAAAATGACTGCTGGTCAAAGACATTATGTAAATCAGAACTTTTAAATTTGGGCTAAACTGATGTTAGAACTCTGGGGAGGGAGATCTTCCAAGTTTTATTCCCTCCTCAAAAACACTCTGATGCATATTTAATGCTTAAGTCTCACAGTCTTTGGACACATAGCTGCTCCTAAATGAAAGTGGTATGTGAGTATCACATATTTTAAAATGTCTTTGATACAACCAGCTTTAAGAAACTACTTTCCAATCCAGAGCAATCGGGATACCAAGAAACAGCATGTGCAGCTTCTGAGAAAGCCCGTAACTTATCTCTTATTCTGAATAAGTAATCATTCTGTAGTGGACTCATGTATTTTGGGGTTGTTCAGCCTGGAGAAGAGAAGGCTCCAGGGAGACCTTATTGTGGCCTTTCAACACTTAAAGGGGCCTGTAAGAAAGATGAGGACAAACTCTTTAGTAGGGCCTGTTGTGATAGAAGAAGGGGAATGGTTTTAAACTAAAGGAGGGGAGATTCAGACTAGTCAAAAGGAAGAAATTTTTTAGAATGAGGGTGGTGAAACACTGTCCCAGGTTGCCCAGAGAGGTGGTAGATGCCCCATCCCTGGAGACATCCCAGGCCAGGCTGGACGGGGCTCTGAGCAACCTGGTCTGGTGAAGATGTCCCTGCTCATGGCAGGGGGATGGACCAGATGAGCTTTGGAGGTCCCTTCCAACCCAAACTATTCTATGGTTCTATGATTTTTGCCAGAGATAACCTCTAATACAAGAAATAACAAGTGTGCTGTGAAGACAAACCTGTATTTTCATGACTCTGTGTTTTCATTAAATAATTGAGAAAAAAAAAATTCAAATGAAACCATAAATTTCAGCCTAGTCATTTATACAAGAAACAGCACGTTAATGGACAGAAGAGCTTGCAATGTCTTATAACTGTTTGGGAACTAAAGAGAAAGTAGTCTGTAGTAAGGAGAAGGTTGGGGTTTTTTTTAATTTAAATAAGATTGATAAAGCTTTTAGTATTCATCACAGTTCTATTCAAAAGCTCTTGCCAACTAACCCACTGCTAATAGAAAAGAGTATGTCTTACCCAACTGTTGCATATTTTTGTCCTTCAACAATAAGGAATTCAGCTGGCTTTCTTTCTTCAGTAGCTAGACATTGTAGCAAAAAAAGGAAGAGATGAGTTGAACTGAAAAGTACCACCAAAAAAAAGCTTATTTCTAAAAATTTAGTGTTCATTTGCTAAGGCTTGAATAAAATCACAATCAATCTTTGGAACACTGCTCTCTTTTACGATATTTTTTTATGCAGTTGGCCACTCATCATAATTATTACCAACTGTAAAGTTACTTCATTATCTGCTGGGATTTTAGATCAAAATCCTCTTAAGTTCCACAGTTACTATGGACCTAGAAATTTCAAATACAACAAGTTACAAACAGAAGAAGAAAAGAAGAAAAAAGTCACTAGGTTTTCTAATCTACATTCTCAAATTATTTGCTGTTTACATTAATGTTTCAGCTTCAAACCACTTCTTCCTCAGGCTTCATAGTAGAAGCTCTTACTAATGCATTTCTTCATGCTAAAATTGATGCCACCAGTTTCCTATCTTCCTGAAGGAAGCTGAAAGAGCTTCCTTTAAGAGCAGTGGTCAATTGAGGGTATTTTGGTGTCATGTTCCATAATTGGAGTGATTATTGCCTAACGTGCTCTCCATCTCTACTATATTCCTTTTGGGGGGGTTGAGGTTTCTCCATTGTGAATCTACTGTATTTTCTTCCTTCTTATCTGTTGTCATTTTCTTTCCCCTCCATGTATGTTTTCTTCCTCTTCTAGCTGTTCACACAGATTCATTGCTGCAATACTGCATGAATATCCCCAAACACATTATGCATTTCCATTTTGTGCATGGGGAAATGGGGCATGAGGAGGTAAAAAAGTGGCTTGTCTGAGGGCAAATGAGGTTTCTGTGGCAACGTAAATAATGGAATGCACATGAGTTTTCAATTCCATGAGCAGCCATATGTCGTGCTGCCTCTCATTTGAACAACTGGCAGATGAAGAAGTGGGAAGGAGCGAGGAGGGCTGAACACATGCATGTGCAACACTTCAGTGGTATGTTCTGAGGAAAGATTTAGTCTGTGCAAAGACCGTAAGCCACTACACTGGGAATACTCATATAAAATAAGTAGCTCCCTCCCTGTGATAATACTTAAATGAGTTCTCAAAAAATAAATAAATCTTTTAAGGTAAGCACAAGAAGTTTCAACACCAGTAAACAAAGGAAAAAAAAAAAAGTATCAACTTCCTTCTGATGCCCCCAGAAGGCAGGGAGCAAGCACAGATCAAGAGTGACAGAGTATGTCCTTCAACATTCAACAGCAGCATTTGCTGATAATACATTCAGTTAACATCAGGACTGCTAGATACATACCTGCTGGTTTTTTTTCAGGGAGAGAAATTCTGCCATCTGACACCGAATCGACAAGATCCTGAAACTCGGCAGGAACTTCAGCTTGCTTCCAGCGCTCGTTGTCCAAGAGCAGGCTAGTTAGAAACACAAAAGAGAGGAGGCTAAGAAAATGAAATTCTTCTGCCTGTAATTCTGTGGAATCAAGACTAACATTATGTTATTCATCTTCATTAGAAAGAAGTGCCCAATAACTGGCAGTAGCAAAACAGAAGATCTCACCATTTATTCATTGAATTTATCACAAAGGACAAAAGATAACACTAGGCAATAAAGGTCCTTACAAGATCACTGCCACAGAAGTAACATGTAAATACAAGAATTTTAAGAGCTTTTGATGGACGAGAGCAAAAAGACTTGATGTATATTACTGGGAAGGCTGTTCCCAAGTGCAACGAAACTCTTTCAATGGTTGTTTTTGAAGGGGTTTTGGGTTGTTTGTTGTTGTTGTGGTGAGGATTTTTAGTGTCTTTTTTGTTTGTGTTTTTTTGGGGTTTGTTTTGTTTGTGTGATGCTGTTTTGTTTAAAAAAACCCCAAACAAACAACAACAAAAACCACAACACAACCCCCCCCCCCCAAAAAAAAAACAAAACAAAAAACTAACCACAAACAAAAAACACCCCACAAAACACAGTTGAGAGTCAATTATCCTGAAGTTACTTAACCCGAGACAAAATCCTGCCCTTCAATGTCATTTCTGGGTATATCCTGTAGCTGTTACTGTCCTTATTAACTGCAGAACAACCTCGTTTGAAGAAATTAACTTACAGAAACAGTAAACATCTAAACCAATTTAAAACAATGGGTTTTAATACAGCTTTTTTTACCCCCTGCTCTTAAGTACAACTGGCTTACTAGTGTTCTAGGCAACAGAACGTGTTTGCCTGGCTTATAATTGATAAAATTATTCATGTAACAACATGAAGGTTTTCTACCCAGAGATACCTTAGTTTTGTCTTCCTCTCCTCATGGAATCTGTTCACAAATCTATTGGCTTGACTCTGAAGTGCTCCTCGCAAGGACATACTTTTGCGGCCACAGATCTGCTCAGTATCCAAGATAAAGCCTTCCATCAAGCGAGAAAGAGCAACAAACTCAGTGGAATTCAGCTTCTCTAGGAAGCCATCCTATATGAAAGGAAAACCACTGTAAGACGACATAACACCACAAAAATTCAGAGATGTAAAGAAATAATCAGCCAGCATGTCTGAGGGCTTCTAGTATTTTAAGAAGCACATTATTTAACCCTGCATGGGACAGAGAAGGCATATTGCAGTGCAAGCAGCTATCTTGTCATAGATACATATTCTCTGCATGGATCTCCAAAGACAGCAAGTCAAAATATTAAAAAGGGGTATTAAAAAAAAAAAAAAGGTAGCAGAAACCCACATTGCTTTAAAAATGACATGATATGTTAATGCCTGTGTGCTGTGGGCATTAATTAACATCAAGTGGCCGTGGCAGCAGGAAGAGTTACTTAATTTCAGTTGAGAATGCCGGTTCAGAAGTCTCACTCATTAAATCAGTAACTTGGAGTAAATCCTCATTAAGGATGAGATACCAAGAGCAGTCTGACCCAAGCACCTTACCTTTGCTCTTGCCATAAGGAACTTGACTGAACGATCGTGGCAGATATCAGAGGCATTATAAAGCAACTCTTGAATATTGTTTGCCAGCCTGACCAGTTCCAGGTCAGTCAGCTTCATGTCATCGCTGATCCTACGAATGACAGAACCAGTTGGTTGAGCATAAATTTATACATATATATATATGCATATAAAAAAGCATTTCTGCTCACAGATTGAAGAAGGAAAGAGCCTTGCAGCAACTGTCAAATGCACTCAGTTAACAACCAAAGTCACTTTGTACAGATGGCATCTCCTAAGCTGCTGTCAATGTCATGTCAGTCCCGCTAACAAAAAAACGCACAACTGCACATCCTTATATTTTGTTTCAAATTCACATTCTGATTGCCATTAATGGCTTAAGAGTAAACATGATATGGCCATTACTAATACAACAAATATTATTAACATTTATAGAGCTAAAATTTACTCAGCTCCCGTAACACTTGAGCATCACAAGAGGTGACAGATAAAACAACATTTTTCTTCCAGTGCAAGTGTAAGGCCTAGCGTAAGTGATCTGCACTCCTCACCACCTTGTTCTATAGACTGTCATTCTAGTAGCTCTCTAGACTTCAGGTTCCTAAGCTGGTCCTTTTTTAAAAACTTTCTGTGATTTGTCACTGTTTAGAGGCTACTGCATAGCACAGTTCTGCCATTCCTGTAATTAGTTAAGATAACAATCTTCTGGTCCAGCGTGGCTGCTCAAAAGGAGCATACTGACAGTATGAAAGGAGAGAGAAAACACCGGATGCTACAGAGCAGCAACTGGACTAATATTGCTGTAACACTGTAATTTTATTAGCCTGCTCCAAACACAGAGCAGAGGTGCAAAGGAAAGCAGAAGAGGGATGAAGCAAGTTCATTTTAGAACAAAATTATGCAACCAGCCTCGGAAACAACTTTATTGCTCCAGAGCACTAGCTGTGTGGTGTATTTTTAGCCAACTTGGCAAAATGCTGCAGACCAGTCTGAATCCAACCCCCTTCTTCTCTGCTCCTCACTGTAACCTCCCTGGACTCCTCTTCACATTGCATTTCTCTTCCAGCGTACAACAGATGTTTGGACATACATAGACCTGAATTTGTTTTACGTGTAGCATATTTATTTTATATCTATCTTCTTTGGCCAGTATCGGGATTTGAAGGGGGCAGGTGCCTATCAAAACTGACAGTTGCTCAAACACAAAAGCACGGAGACATGAGTACCAATCCTCTAGAGCGATCAGGCCACTTTGCTATCTTCCATCTTTCAGCAGGGCAACAAGTGCTATTTCAATTTTGCTTCATAAAACTCTGTATCCAGACCTGCTGGCTTTTGAAATGGCTTGTGCCCAAGTCCCACACACATCATGCCTGGTTCTCTTTTACAAAGGTAGCTCTGAATTGCACCCATGAATAAGGTATGCACAAAAGTTTGCCAAAAAGGTTACAAGCCGAGTGTGGAGCACCACAGGGCAGCAGTGCCTATGTTACCAACACACTGAGATAAATTTATTTGCTCATGCAAGTCACAGAGTTGACAATGAGCAATAGATTTTTCTCTAGAATCTATCCAGGTGTGTTCCATGAAACCACCTTAAAAAAATACAGAAAAAAACAGCTGTAGGGGACATGCATGGAGAACAGAGATGCCTCTGCCAGCTAAAGGCATGACAAAATGACCAGTCTTTCACGTAAGCGAGACTTGCATCTCTCCTCTCTCTACAAAAGCTGAAGAGATGGAGAAGGGGCCCTTTTCTGTAAGAAGTCACATAATCAGTACCCACAACACTACACACACGTCAAAGCGAGTCAAATGAAACCAAGACGAGCTGGGGACAGTACAGTCTGATGGCAGTATCTAGGGGCAGCGGTAGAGAGCCATTCCCCTTCACTTATGTAGAAAAGCACATTCTTCCAAAGTAATTTTTGTACTGTATCGTCAGAAACAATCACCTGCACCTAACACCTTGTTTCTGACATGTTGCAAAGTGCAGACGGGCAGCACATTTTACTCACATCATCTCTACTCCCCCAGGAGTAACAGAAGACGATGTTTGCTCTTTGCTGGATGAGGAATCCGTAGTGCACTCTGGTTCAGAGACTGAATCGCTGCTACAGGGCTCACTGTTTGGCGAAGTGTTTCTTTGAGAGGTAGTGTCAGCTGTGACAGATGGGAGGTCCCCTTCACCAAATGCATCGCTTATAAACATGCCTTCGTGAGTCAGGTAAGCCACTTCTGTGTCCACCGTACTGTCTTTAGCAGAGTTCTTTTGTAAGGTGTCCTCCAGGTCTCTGGTTTTTTGGTTCTTGTCTAGAACCAAGAAAACCACGCTACGGATACTATTTAACGTTGCCTGGAATCAAATATAACTTTTATTACAAAAAACAACAAAACTCTGTGCCACAAGCTTGCAAGAGAAACATTTTCTTTTACCCATGAAATAAAACTAAATCCTGGCTTTATTTTCTATTGTATAATTAGCATTCAGAGACAGACCCACTCATCTTTGATGGTAACCAATATCAGATGTTTCTGAGAATGGTGAAAGAAACCTCATTTGGAGCAATCTAACACATACAAAAGTTCTGTCCTAATCCCTAGCAGCCTGAAATGGATGTAATCATGCAACAAGAGGTATTATCTCTTTTCCAATGCTCTCTTTGTTAGCACTAATCATTTTTGCCCTGGATGCCAATAATCACATATCCTTCTTTCAATCAAATGTTTAAACTCTATAAGCAAAACAAACACCTTAAGACTTCAAATGGAAAGTAACTTCATTCCATTTCATCTCTGAACTATGTGAAGCTCTTGGTAAATTAATGTCTTACCTTTATTCTCTTGAGGAAGATGGTAAACTTAGAAAAAATATTCTTCAGTAAATCAAACCACTGAGGAAAATTCATCATCCTCATCTGGTCTGCAAGCCTAAAAAAAGAGCAGTGTTCAGTAAACAGCAAATGTTTACTGGCTATGATGTCTACTGGCACATAAAAATGCTTTAAATTGAATGGTAAATATAAGGAAAACTGTGTAGACTTATCTGGCAGAACAACAGACATCACCTGGACAACAGTCATGATGACCAAAATGTACGCAAGTAGAATGGGGAAAGAGGTATATAAAAATAGATAATATTAAAAAAAAATGAAAGCCTCACATTTACCATTTAGTTTTATAGTTTTTTCCAGGGCATAATGTTATTTTCCTTGGGATAAGTATGTGTTGCCAATGAGGGAGGGGGGTTAATAACAGTTTCAGAAATCATGTGTAAAAAAAAATTACAGAAAAAATTAAATGAAAATATTTTGCAAGTGTTACAAAAGCCATGTTATTAAGCCTATTTTGTTGCATTGCAATAAGATCACTTCTGCTGTTAAAATGCAAGTTAGCTGGTTGCGGCAAAGGACAGAAAAGTCAGTCACAGAACAAAAGTTAAACTCTGTAATACACAGTTAGGACCCGTTTGCAGAATAGTAAACACTGGAGAATGGTGACCAAATATCCAGTGTTTAAAAATGACCCTGTGCCCAGTCTTTCCCAATCTGGGTATAAATGCCAGGTAGATTTTGCCACTCACTATGCTTTATCAGCAGGTCTGTTTTTTTTACATTGTGGTAACCTTTTGCTGAGCCAAATGAACCACAGAGCTACAGAAACACAGAAGCTGGCGGGGGCCTCTGGAGCTTGGACCTCTGGATGTGCCTTGTCCAACTCCTGCTCAATGCAGGTCCAAACAGATAAAATTCTGCTGGGCCCTGACCAGGCAAGGCTTGACTGTGTCCCATGGCAGAGGTCACACAGCTTCTATGGGCCTCTGTTCCAGTGTTTGGTCATCCTCACAGGGAACATATTTTTCCTAAGATTCCACTAGCATTTCACCTTGTGCCTATTCGCTCTCATCCTTTCCCTGCACACCTCTGAGAGGAGCCTGGCTCTGTCTACAGCTCTGCTGCAACCTTCCCATGGGGTAGCTGCGGGCAGTTCTCCCCTCTCCAGGCTGGAGGGGGACCCAGGTCCCTTGGCTGCTCCTCCTACATTCCCCACTTCAGCCCTCACCCAACCCAGTGACCTCTTCTGGATCTCAATGTCTGTCTTGTTCCTCAACCTGCTGGCTATATGAACATGGCTCAGGCTGCGACTGCAAAGACACGTTGCTGATCCATGGACAACCAGTTCTCCACCAGGACACCCAAGTCCTGCCCTGCAAAGCTGCTCTGAAGCCAGCCCAGCTCCTGCCTCTCCTCTTGTAAAGAGCTGCTTCTTCCAAGACACAGAACTTGTCATTTTGCTTTGTGAGGTTCCTGCCTACCCACTTGTTGGGTCTGAAGTTGTCTGGTCTCCTCTCTGGATAGCTCCTATTCTCATCCACAGGGGACGTACTGAAATTACTGACACATTTTAATACAAAATCCCAGACTACAACAACAGGGAATGCCTTCATGTAGTTAAAAAAAATATATGCCTAAATACAGTAGTTTATACTTCATGCAATAAGATGCATAAAATTACAGAATTTCAGTATTTATTTTAAATGTAAGTTTAATTTAAGGTAACCTTAAAATCTGAAAAAGAAAGGAAATATACAATATTCTGACAGAGGCAGACAGGAGCAGAAGCTTAAGGTGAGAGAGAGGGATAACCCTTAATTATAGGGAAATTTAAGCAAAAATTAGAATGATAAATTTATCTATGCTAAAAACCATCCATCTCTTATGCCCACCCACCACCACCAAAAAAAATCTGACTGTATACTTACTTAACAACCACTTCTGTATCTATTTCTTCTATCTGCGATACCGTATTAACCACACACTGTCAAATTTAAAGGGGAAAAAACAAAACAAAACAAGATCTTAGCTTCCTTCTAACTGCTGCCAAGTTTCATAACACACACAATCCTTAAGTTAAAAAAGGAAAATAAAGAAAACACGTATTTGTAGCATTTAACAACTTGTTTCTCTACAAACAAACAAAAGCCCAAAAGAAACCCCCAAATCCAACCCTCCAAACATCTGTTTGCAAAATACAGATGATCAAAACATTCCCAACTGTGTACTAAGCTCTGAAGGCACATGGGCTCCACTTCAAAGGGAACTGCTTTTCTGAGGATGGATGCTAAGCATTGTGTCAAAATTGCCTCTCAGGTCACGTACTTAAGAATAGAATCCATATTCTTCCCCCTTCCAAAGCGACTGACTTTGTAAGATGCTGGTTGACAACCTTTTTCAGCTTCAAATACAGGACCTGGGATCTAACCTAAACTGGAATGAAGAGCTGCAGGGCAGTGTGGAAGCACACACACATCCTATCTTTTCAGGTGTGAAGGCAGACCCAGTTTCAACTGCTCTCCTAGCAGACATGGTATTTGCTGTTTGTCTGTCCTCCTCTTCACCTCCAGGGCACCAACCTGCCTCTGTCCAGAGACTTTTCCACACCTTTATTGCTATGGTGTGGCCTTTCCTCAAAGGACATTTGCTTTTCAACTGGTACATACAAAACTAGCCAGTTTCTTCAGGTCTCCAGAACAACTGATTTTCATTCCAAATATATCTATTGCTTTACAGCAATTTGTTCAGTGATGTCATTTCACATTACTCTAGATACAAATCAAATCAATTTAGACTAAAATCGCAGTTTTCTCCCAAATGTCAATCAATACCTGATCAAATGAGTCAGCAGTGAACAAACTCATCTTGCCTTTAAGCAAATATGTACAATCCAAATGGTGACTGACAGCCACCATCTCAAGCTACATGGATCTTACCTGCATTTTGAGTAACAGTGATCAGTACAGAAGCATCTTGAAAGTAGATCCTTGTTCTTGAACTACACAGTGTGTCCCGTGTGTACAAACCTCTGCTCTTTCACCTGCCTGGCAACTACTAATGTCCTGACTAAAACTGACCAGCAACACAATTGAGCAGGAAGCACATTTGAGATGTGGGAAGGAAACAGTTTCCTTTAATAAGGAAAAAATATTTCTAAGAGTTGAGATAACAGGCCACAATGCAAACAATGTTGCTCACACCACACAGAAATACTATGATCCTGCCTGTTTTCCCCATTCAACAGAAAATCACACTGGAAGTTGATTGAATCTTGTCTATTACCGAGCAGAGGTGATGCCTGAAGAATCCAACATAAAGGCAAATACTCCCAGCAGAACGGAAAAAGCACTTCATGATCAAGAACAAGCAGGAAAACAGGGAGCATTACTTGCCTATTTTCCAACTAAACAGAGAATTTAAGGGAAAAAATGTCTCCTCATGACTGCCAACACAGGCAAGTGAAAAGCCTGGAGACTGACAAGCAGATGAAGATTTTTATCCTGGTGTTATGTATTCATGCCTTTTTTCTTTTATTTTTTCTTTTTTTGGGGGGTGTGTGTATGTGTGTTACACCTTATGTGAAGGCCCAGAGCAGCTGCACATAGCTGTATGCTCTTGTTTCTCCTGGCTTAGAGTAATACAGCATGACTAGAAAGTAGTGCTCACTCCCATCCTCTGCCAGTCGTTCAGGGATCAGGACAATGACCCATCGCTTTCAGGTGGGGAGAGAACAAGCAGCTCGGGGGAGAAGCACTTAACCTGATTTAAACTGTGTTTGGGTCAAGTAAGAAAGCTCACACAATTGCTAAGTTCTTACAAGAGTGCTGCTGCAGTTCCACGCATCACTGTCTGTCTTCTAATTCTGCCACAATATTTACTAGCAACATCAGACTGTGTTTATTTAAACCCACCCTGCACAACTGGATCAACAGAACCAGGGTGCTGCAATGTGAAGTGGACTGGGGGAGCCAATCTGGCTTAAAACAAAATCCTAACAATAATTAATGATAATAATAATCATCATCAATATCTTGCTCCTCCTCCAGACTTGTAAAAGCTGGGTTCCCAGCACATGCTGTACCACAAGGACAGGAGAAACTGTCGTCTTCTGCTGGCAAACTTGCCACCTGATTCCCAGCCTTTGAGATACAAAT